>NC_067232.1:22165274-22177774 GCF_019924925.1 Ctenopharyngodon idella
AGTCTGGCCGCAGCATTTTGGACCAGCTGAAGGTGAGATAAACAAGATTCAGCAATCCCTAAACACAATGAGATGCAGTAGTCCAGTCTTGTTGAAATAAATGCATGAATAACGGTTTCCAGATCCCTATGAGGAAACCAATCAGCCTAAGCTGAAAAAAATGTTGATTTTACAACTGAATTAATTTGTTTTTAAAATTTAAGAGCTGATGTCCAGATTCCGTGCATGAGTACCAACAGAGTTAGTCACAGGACTAATGGATTCTGAGAGGATATTAGCACCTTCAGGCCATCCAAAAAACATTTCCATCTTAGAGTCATTTAACTGGAGAAAATTATCTGCCATCCAACTTTTAACATCACTCGAACAATCCAACAGTGACTGAAGAGATATGTTGTCATCTGGTTTCATTGGAAGGTAAAGCTGTATATCATCTACATAAATATGATATAAAATGTGATGCTAACGAAAGATCTTGGCTAAAGGAAAAAGATATAGGGAAAATAAGACGGGGCCTAAGACGGAGCCCTGGGGTACACCACATGTGCAAGCAGCAGAGGAAGAAGTAGTATAGTTTTCATTGGCTACAGAAAAAGATCTCTCCATAAGGTATGATGAGAACCAATTTAAGGCCGTTCCCTTAATACCAACATACTGCTCTCAATAGAATAGAGTGATCGATAGTGTCAAAAGCCACGCTTAGATCCAAAAGAACCAAAACAGCAAATTTTCCTGAGTCGACAGCTAATAACAAATCTTTCAAAAGAGCAGATTCTCTATTAATATACACTACTGTTCAAATGCTTGGGGTTGGTACGATTTTTTAAAAGCAACTAGGAACGCACGATATATCGGCCACCATATCGGTATCAGCCGATATATGTTCATTTGCAATGTTATTGTTATCGGCCTGATAAGAAAATTTGGCCGATATGTTAAAGCCAATAAATAATGGATTATTTCCTTTAGTTGAGACACTTCGGATGTGCACTGTTCACCATGATGGTTATGAATTGCTTGAAATATGATTGAAAATCACTTCAAAAAGGAAAAAGCAGTAAGTGCAACATGTGTAGCGCAAGTCTGTCATATAAGCTACATAATATTATAATGACAACATTATAATTGTGTGCTTGGGACGTGGCTTTTAATGGTGAGACTTTTGTTTTTGTAATCAGGCTCTCAAAAATTATATAAAAAAAATTTGATTTAAAATTTATTTATTAGCCACTATATCGGTTATCGGCTTTCAAATATAAAGAATTATCGGTTATCAGTATCGGCCAAAATTTTCATATTGGTGCATCCCTAAAAACAACTAATACTTTTATTCAGCAAGGATGCATTAAATTGATCAACAGTGACAGCAAAAGATTTTTATTTTAATTAAATGCTGTTCCTTATAAACTTTCTATTCATCAAAGAAAAAAAAAAATGTTTCACCGTTTCCACAAAGATATGAAGCAGCACAACTGTTTTCAAATGTTTCTTGAGCAGCAAATCAGCATATTATCAGCATATACACTGAAAACTGGAGTAATGATGCTTTGATCACAGGAATAAATTATATTTTACAATATATTCACATAGAAAATATTTATTTTAAATTGTAATAATATTTCACAATATTACTGATTTTACTGTATTTTTTTATTAAATAAATGCAGCCTTGGAAAAAACTTTTCTCAACAGTCTAACCATTGTCATGTTTTTTTCTTACTGCAATGCATTCTGGGATTACATTATCTGCAAAGACATATGCAATCCTAAATTTAGACAAAATGAGGTATCTTAGAAGGTAGACCACGTAAAGCAGGCTTCACATCAAGATACAAACTGTGTGATGCCATCTAGGTAGGCAGCTCACTAGGTAGTCTGATGTATGTCTAAAATATCACTGGCATGAGGACAGAGTTAAACACGTACCCATGAGCTAACAGGCTTAAAAACTGTGCCAAAGCTAATTTAGATACACTGTATATGTTTTCCATTCAGAGCGTGAGCAGAGGAAGTTGGTTCATTCCCCAAACGGAGTCACTTGATCCCTGTCATTTTATTTATAGCACCAATACGTCTTCCACTATTAGAAACTGATCAAAAACACCAGTTTGCTGAATTGCCATTACCGGAGGGAAAAGCAGACGTCATGGCACACGGGATTCAGCTAAGCTAAAACGCCTCGGGGCCCAAACCTGCCCTCTGTTTTCACTTCCTTTAGACGAAAATCCCACTCAAATCCCACCGCTGAACCATGAACCCACCCTCAATATTTCCTTCAAGTTCTCTCTCTCAGTCTCTTGCACACATGCAACTTTATAAGACCAAATCCGGCCTGGTCCTCTCGCATTAAAACAGCCTTAAATGGGATTTGAGAAGCCGCTCCCGTAAAAATAAAATGAGAGCGAGCTTTAGCAAGACTCGTGCACAACATCACTGCAAAGAAAATATTACAGACATAATACAGAACTCACTGTCTGTACTCATCTGGAAAGGAGGGAGGCAAATGGTGGTAAAATGAAGTCTCTTCTGCTCATCAATGCTGCATTTATTTGATCAAAAATACAGTGAAAAACTGTGAAATATTATTACAATTTAAAATAACTGTTTTCTATGTGAATATATAGTAAAGTGTAATTTATATCATGTGATCAAAGCTGAATTTTCAGCATCTTTACTCCAGTCTTCAGTGTCACATGATCCTTCAGAAATCATTCTAATATGCTGATTTGCTGCTCAAGAAACATTTATAATTATTATCAATGTTGAAAACGGTTAATATTTCACAATTTTTAGTGTATCAAATAAATGCAGCATCGGTGAACAGAAGAGACTATTATCGTTATTATTCTAAAACATTTGACCAGTAGTGTATAGAGATATAAACAGTCCTTTTTTTCACCTGTGTAAAATCACCTCACCTCAGTGAGTGACGCTCATCACTCGGTTGTGTTCAAATGACAGAAATCATGAATGTATTGAAAGTATGAATCTTTCAGATCAGACTCAGATCCCTTTCTTTGTGGAAAAATGATCCTACACCTTCTCTGTATCTCCTTCTCTACAGCGGGCCGCTCACTTCTCTCGCTCTCTGCCTGGAATTTCCACAGAGGAAGAAAAACCAGATTGACAATGTTTTCCATTCCGGCTCACGCTCCACAGTGACAGGTCTGTCTCCGAGGGCCCGCGGGCGAACGTGTGGCCTTTACAATAAAAATCCTCCGCTGGTGGAAATCTCTAATGGTCAATAACAGCTGCTTTTGTACAAAATTAACTAATATTACAGTATATGACATAATGAAACATTATAATATGTTCAAACACATAAAACATGTTTACAAAGAATATTCCTTTTTTCTTTTTTTGTAGGGAAATGGTTTTGAATGGCATAAAGCAGTCAAACCCTGATATATTAAGTTAATATTTCAATAATTCAAGGTTATTATCGTTAGCTAAAACTAAAACTATTAACTGAAATAAAGCTGAAATAAATTTAAATGTAAATATTAGAAGAAAAACTAAAATTATCAACTGGAAATAAATCAAAAAATTAAACCGAAATAAAATTAATTCAGCCTAAATAGTAATATTACAAAAAAAATGTTAATAGTAAAAATGACAAAAGCACATAGAAAAAATATAAAAATAAAAGCTAATGAAAAGTATTAATAATAGTATATAAATTATAGTAAAACAATAGTATTTTATTTGGATATTACAATGTTATTATTCAAATTAATTATTGTAATTGATAATTTTTTAGGATTTAATTAATTATTATGAATTTAATTAATATAAATATGTTCACAATATTTGTATTAATATTTATAATTATTTATTTATAATTAAGTATGCAGTTATGACAAATAAGAGGCTACATGTAATATTTGCACTTTTATAGATGCGTTTATCTCAGGATTATTTTAAATCTAGCAAAAAAACAAAACAAAACAAAAAATTAAATGAGGGACCCAAGAAACCAGAACATAAGACAGACTTTCATTGGGCTCTGTTGATTTGGACCAGTAAGCAACCACCCAACTACCTGCAGAAAAAGTAGATGTTACAGAACTGCAGACGAAGCACTGATTTCTGAGTTGTTGTAACATGTATAACACACTGTCAGCTCAGCTGGATGCGACGGTTTAAAGCACGCCTCACCTCACCCTAAGAGCACAATGACCCGTCTGCTTCTGAGGGCACTGCAACATGACACAGAACACTAAAAATAGGGCATTGTGCATCTACTCCAGCCTTTCCCGCCAGATAACGGGCTGTGGGAGAGACGCGGGAACTCGAAACGCAATTAAGATGGTCTCCAGGAGCAGAGGGGACTTCAAAAAACAGATGCTCGACCAACAGCTTCCTCCCTCGAATACACAACACGAAGGGAACAAACGCAGCGAGCGCTCGTCAATCAGATTACCAAAACTGAATCTGTTCAGTGAGAGACTCGCGTTATCGTGTGTGTGTCCAGAAACGGCTCTGGCTGATAACACACACATGTTTGTTCAGCCCTCATTCACTTCACACACTGAGGTTATCAGCGCTACAGCCCTCTGAGTGTGTGTGTGTGTGTGTGTGTGAGACACGGCCCTGACTGAGACTACATTCACATACTAATCAGAGCTGATGGAAAGGCATTATTTGACACCAGAAAGAGCATGTGAACTAATAATTACCATATTCATATACTACAGTATTTACATGGTATTCTAAGGTACTGTACATGTACAAAAACCAACTTATTACTATGATACATCAAAAACATGGTATTACTATTGTAAAAATCTAAAAAAAACAACAGTAAGTTTAATTAAAGTATTACTTTAGAAACGCAGTATTAAAGCATTGCTGTGGAATATCAAAAAACATGGTATTACCACTGTAAATGTCCAAAATCACAGTATTACATCGAGGTACATATCTAAAACACTATAGTGTTATCATGGTACTTGTCTAAAAAACATTTTTACCATCGTACATCTCCAAAAACGTGGTATTACCATGATATAAACTCTTATCACATATAAAAAAATATTATGACATTATGGTATGTCAAAAAAACATGATTACCATGGTAAATGTCTAAAAACATGGTATTACCATTGTAAAAGCCCCAAATCATAGTACTATCAAGGTCCATATCTAAAACACTATGGTATTACCATGGTACTTCACCATCGTACATCTCTAAAAACACTGTATTAGCATGGTCCATTTTCAAAAAACAAAAAACATGGTATTACAATAGAAAACACATGATTACTCTGGTAAATGTCTAAAAACCATGGCATTATCATGGTATCATGTCTAAAAGCCCTACCAAAAAAGGTACTTTGGACATATACTATGGAACTACAGTACCATGGAGTAGCATGTAAAGAGATGTATTTCAGTACCATGGTGTATTTCAAAGTACCGTAGTATTTGGATCTAGTGAACATTATCTCAGTATGTAAAAAAGCTATTCTGCATGTGCGTTTACAATTTTCATTCAGAAATTGAGGAGTTCTACCATGTGGTACGAATGTCGTGAGCGTGTGCAAAAAAATCACGCAATATATGCACGTGAAATAAGTGAAGGCGGCGATTGTTCACAGGCCTCTAGGGTCGTGAGTCAAACAGGCCCAGCGAGTTTCGTTCCAATCGGCCTCCGTTAACCCTGTCTGATCAAAATTCATTGCCTGAAGGCGGCCATGTTTTTTGAGATACGTCAATGTCTTCATAGACAGTCATGGCACCTCGGACAAAGACACAGCATGCCAATTTTCAAGTTGATTGGGCTAACGGTGAAGTAGTTATAGCCATTTTCATGTTTTTTTCCTGTTATAGCGCCACCAACTGGCCTGTCACTGCGTTCTTTTTCACGCAACCACAGAATGAGCTCAAATAATTACAATTGAAGAACTGGCAAGTAACACATTGAATTGAACATGAAATTCAGAAGTAGAAAGATCGAAATAGTATTTTCTTGTAAAACATACTCCAGTAATCTTTGTTAGGGGTTCAAGCGCTAAAACTCTATTGTAATTGTTAAAATTTCCAAAGATCAGCGTTCTCCCCTAAAAGTGATCGAGCAGACCAAACGGTAAGTCGTAGAGACTTGAAACTTTGAGGGCTGGTAGTACTCACACCATCTACAGCGTCACCAAGGCTCGCCCCAATCTGCCTGATGGGGGCGCTACAGCGGTGGAAAGTACGAAATGGCTCATAACTCCTAAACCGTTAGGCGTAGACTCAAGTGTCTTATATCGTTGGAATCCTTTGCTCGGATTCGCTCATCGTAATTTTTGTGTATTTTGAATTTTTTGAAAAACCTACTAGTCCTAGGTTTTTGGCCCGATCAGAACCAAACCAGTGCAGCAAGATACTCTGGAGTCTAAATACCAATAATTATCAAAAAAAAAGTTGGAATTTCGATTCATGGCTCCTAAGGGCCGCCAAAACGTTCAAAGTAGGTGGAGCCACTTTTACTAAAATGGCTATAACTCATGAACGGAATAAGATATTTTTACCAAACTCAGCACACCTATGTAAGAACTCACTCTGTGGTCACGTGAAAAAGGACGTGGCGACTGACCACTTGGTGGCACTATAACAAGAAAAAAAACATGAAAATGGCTATAACTACTTCACCATTATTTCGATTGACTTGAAAATTGGCATGCAGTGTCTTTGTCTGATGTGCTATGATTGTCTATAAGGACATTGATGTATCTCAAAAAACAAGTCCGCCATTGACCAATGAATGAGCAGCTATCAGACAAAGTTAACAGAGGCTGATCGGAATGAAACTCGCTGGGCCTGTTTGACTCACAGCCCTAGAGGCCTGTAAGAAATTTGAAAGAAATCGGCTCATTTATGTTTTTCAAAAGCGTAAAGGATTGTGTATCGGGCAAATTTTTCACACATGACCATAAAATTCATACCACATGGTAGAACTCCTCATTCTGAGCAACTTTGCCTCTAGGACCGCCGCTGTCCATCTAATTGTTCGTTAAATATTGGAGATTACTTCAAAAACTTTGGCAAACTAGTCCTAGGTTTTTGGCTCAACCTCTGTAACTGTTAAAAAGCTTTAAAAACCATATATTTCCTATGCTATTGGCTGTAAATGGTCTTTTCCGACCAAGATGGTCACAGGCTTGCTAAATAAAACATAATACTTTTCTACGCATGTGCTTAAAGGCCTTAAAGTGCTTGAACCCCGATAATTGCTGCTCACAGCTATAATTTTAATTACAACTTCATTTTTGACAGTGTACCTTCCTGTGGCTGCTCTCTCCAGGTGGGCTTTCAGGCAGCATCATCTTCATGTATTCTTCTTTAGACATGTTGGGTTGCAGACCTGCGTCCTTCAGTTTGTCCCGTCCTCTCTCCTGTAGCCGACAGGATGTCTCTCCGGCGTACAGCTGCCTGTGGGAACAAACAGAGCCGTACACGGATTATAAACGCAGGCCGGTGATGCTGTACAGCCCAGCGTTGAGTTCAGGAGTGAGGGAAGAACCAGGGTTACTCATGCTGGTGGTCAAACATAGAGGACAGAGGGTCTGTCTGACTTATTCTTTTGTCTCTTATTCTGCAGCTTGTGTAAAGCATTGAGGAGACAGACAGTGAGCATTACAGAAGATGTGTAGATGAGGCTGGTCAGTGTACAGTAATGTTAATCAGTATCACACAGAACATTAAACTATGAGTTAACAAGTACATTTTGATTGTGTTTGTAACACATCCTTTCACCGTGTAAAAAGGAGGAAGGGGAAAGATAGTGGCAGAGCAATGTGACCTTGATAGTGTTGCGACTGCGTGCAGTGTGTGTGTGTGACTGGCAGGGTGTTACAAAGCTGTCAGACAGCATGCAGAAACACACACACACACACACACACACACACACACGGGCTAAAACTAAACCTGAACAACACAAGAAATCATATATTAAATACAATTTAAACTGTCGACAGTATCTGGAGCAAGACATTTATCATCGTATAACTATTTAAACATTAAATATATATATATAAAGCTTGTCCACTTTCAACCACTCTGCCGCATTTACATTACATGGTTCAAGTGACCCAATCCTGATTTTTTCCTCCCATATGGCACAGATCGGATATGGCCCACGAACGTCTAAGCAGGAAAAAAGCACGTGGATTCTGATATCCTCAGATCGGTTTCAGGCCTCATTCATATGTGGAAATAAATCAGATATGAATCAGATATGTGCGTCTGCCATGTAAACGGACAGAACGGATATTCCCGTCAGTGAGAGTCGTGATAGTTGAATGACATCAACTCCGGTGGACACCAACCGTGATCACATGACCCTTTTCAATGGAGTAATGGAGGACGAAGGCTCAACCCAATGTTTTGCTGACCTTTAAAGATGTATTATTTAATCTGTTTTCATTGCAAATCGCAAACCTTTTCGGCCTAAGCTTTTCCGGGTCAGTACATCTACCTTGTGTTATTTCGTATTCACGTTGATTCGTGTTTAGTGTAAATGCAGATATCGGATATGGGTCACTTTTAAAAAATTGGATATAGTCAACAAATCAGAAGTGGGCATAAAGACCTGCAGTGTAGATGCGGTCTTCCAGAGGTAGTTGAAAACGTGTAGACGCTCGTGGTCAAATGCATTCGAACAGCCACAAAAGACCACCTACTCTCCGCCTACTGACTTGATGTGTAAACATTATGGGAAATGCGCTCGCCAGATGGGATTTAAACTTTGTCGGCTGAAGAGCCAAGTTTGGTTTGAAGACGAAAAACATACCAAGCACAATGTTCTCTCACCATTCCTGATTTCTAACACACACTCACAGCGTTCGGTGTGGTCCCGCGGCTGTCAAGAGTAGAAACGAAAGCTGACGCTTGCTGTATGTTTTTCCGCCATCTCTTTTTGCGTTTATATGAAAATTGCACAAGCTAATTTTGTCCATTAGATCGACAGATCTGAAAAATCGTATTTATTTACCCGCCTATAGACCCTCTCCTCGAAAAAATCAGGACAGAAGTGGTCGAAGGTGGATGAAAGAGATGGATTAAAACATCAGGTGTAAACGGGAATGTGTCTCCCTCGTCTACTTGTGATCCGATCGACCAAAATGCATCTTAATACCACGTGTAAACAGGGCCATATACATAATGATTGTCAATTTTACTTGTATTGAAATTTATCTACATTATCGAACTTGCTAGACAGTCACACATAAAGTGTGCCACTCAAGGTTTAATGTTGTAACTGGTTCAAAAACTTGAATGTACTAGTATATCTTGCTGTTAAACCTGCAGTATTCAATGGATAACATCCTATTACGGACCCAGAATCAGGCTCAGCCTCGGGCTGACAGACTTCCACAGGGAAAACAATGACAGGCATTTCCGTGCATAGCTTAATTTCTTCAAGAAAGTAATAGGCAAAAACGTAAAGGTTACTAATATACAAGGCTGCTGCGGAGTTAAAAATACTTAGCAAGTGTGTAAATACTGGAGGTGAGTTAATTAATACTGTGAGAAGGTCACATTCAGACAGTGCAGTGAAATGTGTGTCGTCCTTTACGGATTCAGTCTAGGCTAAAAATAACAACTGAGCAATGCAGCGAAAATCCAAACGAGTGCAGTAGTGAAGAGGGCGTATTAAAACTCACTCAAAGCCTGCAGGCGCTGGACAATGTCATCACAGCTGTCTGGCACTAGAGCCGTGGCTTCAACACACTTGGTGACCCATTGGCCTTTACTGGTGTATGTGTCTATGAGCAACTGTTGATATGAGCACTACAGGCTACGTCTGAGCCTGACAGAAACTGTCGAGGTGAGCACGGAGGGGAGGGTCGGTGTGGCACAGCAGGGGGAATTTCAACTCGAGACATTTACACTCAGTGAGGAGAACAGAAAGGTCAGGGGTCAAAGGGGAAAGTTCACTAACAGCGTGAGCACAAACATACACAGTGGGGGTGTGTGTCTGTACCTGGACCGCTCGGCTAGAGCCTTCAGAAGGAAAGACAACAAGCTCTCTGCTCCACTGAGCAAAAGAAGCCGAGAAAAGTAGAAGAAACAGAGAATAAAGTTAGCAGCTGGTGAGAGGTTTATAGTGTCAAACGGGAAAAAAGCTTCATTAGCAGGCACAATAAATGTGAGCAATATTGGATGATTTGTCTAGAGGCTGAGTTGCGTAATGTGAAATAAACAAAGAATGGAGATGCTAACTGCATTACAAGGCTTCTTTCATAACAGCTGGGGAAAACAGCTCAGTCGCACCATCAATCTGAGAAGAACAAAAGACATTACTGGAGAGATGGACCTGAGAGAGTTTCATCAGAGCATAAGTATACACTCGCTTTTCAAGCTGAATGAGGACATAACATAGACGTCTAGTGTTTTCAGATAAGTCTAATTATAAATAATTACAGACTAACCCAAATTGCTCCCCTAAAGGAATATTTTGTTGCATTTTAGATTGAAAACTTTAAGATAAAAAGCATTTTTTACTGAACTGAGGTAGCAAACAAAGTTTGAAATTTGAATTGGAATGTAAGGAAGTGTAACAAAATGAATTACTGTAATTTGTAATTAACTGTAATTTGTTAAAGTTTGAATGAATATAGACAATAGATAAAACAATAAAACGACAAACAGACTGACAGATAGATCGATAGACCGATAGATAGATAGATAGATAGATACAGACAGACAGTATGACAGATGGATGAACAGATAGACTGATTGGTGGATGGATGGATGGATTGATGGACTGATTGATGGATTGATTGATTGATTGATTGATTGATTGATTGATTGATGGATTGATGGATTGATTGATGGATTGATTGATTTATCCAACATAAATGAATACCAGTCTTTTCTCAGTAACATCGTCATGATCTAAAAATAAAAACATGGTTCCCTAGAAGGAGGAAAAACAAAACTAGAATAGTGGCTGTGGCTTAATCACTTTCCCTTCAGGATCTGTTTGGAGTCTAGTGGGAAACACCGATCTTCTGTGTGGAATGGTACAGTCAACAAAGATTGGACATCATCGTGCAGATCAATAATGAGGAGAAACACATGCTGAGTATATTACGTTTGCGCATTTACAGAGCTGTTTTAGCACAAGAACTCACTTGGATGAAGCCGTTAATTTACTGACGGTGCATTCCAGGCTGTGGTGATACTTGGATCGATCGAGGAAAGATTCACTTTGATCAGTAACCTACTGAAAATGTTTTTTTTGTCCTTAAAAACTGGAATTGCTTGATGAGTGTGCCAGTGGAGAGATTAATTGGATAAAAAGAAGTGAAAGAACTTCGCCGGTGGCTAAATCCATCCTCGGAATAGATTGGTCTCTCCTGGCCTTTTAAACCAGACGATTAATGAGTCACTCTGGCACAAGCTTGGAGGGCAAGATTAAATTTAATCAAATCTAAAGCCAAACCTAATTGTTCACATTAGGAAATCACAATACAACTCTTTTTAAACATAGTTTTACTTGAATGCTTTACACGCTCTAGAGATTCTGAGGTCTCTGAGTATGTGGTAATGGCCAATGGTAAATTAAATTATACAACAAATTACTCTCATAAGTGTCTTAACTTTTATAATGCTGCTTTTAGTGGCCTAAACAATTAAATAAAACCTTTCTTTCCAATCACACCAGCAGATGCATCCTATTTAGTGACGCACTGAAATTTTGGTTAATAACGATAATCCATCATTTTTATATTTGATAAATCTTTTTATACCATGGTCTGTCTGAATATTCGATTCTGATTGGCTGGAAGGTGTGAAATAAAAGGGTTTAATGCACAAGTAGTTCCAAGTCAGTTTCGTCACTGTTCTATAATAATGCGCTGAATTTCATTGAAGCACACGCACACACATACGTTACTGACCATCTAGTAGTTTAGAGGAAAATAAAAACAAAGGCGCCTTTTGCCCCGCAGCACCTTTAGCCCTGTTGTACCCTGAATGAACTTTAATCAGAAGATATTGATTATTGTGCATCGCTAATCTTATTCCACACATCCACACACTCACCCACACTCAGACTGAATTGGGGGCTCGTCCGGGATCGGTTTGTCATCGGCCCTCCTACGGCGGCTGTGTGTGTGTGCATCAATGCTGGGCCCGGGCTCCTGGCTACTGTAGGGAACTGCCTGGGCTCCAGAATGTTCTGGAGAGGA
Source organism: Ctenopharyngodon idella (assembly GCF_019924925.1). Taxonomy (NCBI): domain Eukaryota; kingdom Metazoa; phylum Chordata; class Actinopteri; order Cypriniformes; family Xenocyprididae; genus Ctenopharyngodon; species Ctenopharyngodon idella. The sequence goes on from NC_067232.1 coordinate 22,177,457, forward strand.
CGTGAGCTTGGAGCTGTGGGGTAAGGGGCTGCCGGAGTGGTGAGAGCCACTGGCCAGCGCACATGGGATAGTGAAATGTGAGACCCAAGCATCAAAACAATATGAAATGACTTCCTGTACTAATTAATTTAAGCACTGGTGGTTACATGAAGAAGGGAAATAAATGTACAGGTCTTGAAAACGCCCTAAGAGTAATTAGATCAATAGTGATCTAATTCTAAGAACGATTCCCTGGGCTTCCGTTTAAGAGACAGTGGGTGGATTCTGTACTGACAGTGCTCTGTTCGGGCATCTTTTAGAAATGCATTCACAAGACAA
>NC_067232.1:22182774-22197774 GCF_019924925.1 Ctenopharyngodon idella
CGTAATAAAGGGCGGAATTCCTTATATGGGCACTTCTCCCGGAAGAGCACGCTTCGTTCTGTTTACGGAAATCGTCGGCAGCGCTGCACAGGTCTCGCTCGAGAAAGATTTGTCACTTTGTTTTTAGACTACAAAATCAAGCTTAAGAACCCAGCGTTAAGCTGAGAGTTTTGTGCTCACGCATTACATTGATGCGCTCTCGACATAATTGCAATCGCGTTTTTATTGGTTAAAATGAATGGAGAATATCTCGTGGCTGCTCGAGCCCTCAGGATCGGCGCTTATGTATTTATAAACAAGGCCCAGTTCTACGCTGGATTTACAGATCATTTGAAACTGAAAGATGGAGCGGTCACAGCGGTAATGATCCCGGTCATGAGTCGGAACCGCAGGTGGAGAGTAAAACTGCCTCAAATGTCTGTTTTGTTGGCAATCGGCGCATAAGTGTAAACAACAGGAATGTATAGTGAATCAAAAGTTATCCAGGGATAATGTGATGGTGTATTGTGTGTTTAAATACATTTGTTTAGCTGACCATCAATAGCTTCGCTACGCAAAAGCTGCGCGTGCTCGTCACTCTTTAGCTCCGCTCACACTGCACGCCTCCAGGAGCTCGGCTGTTTTCGGAAAGACTCTGTACAGCATATCTGACTTTTATAAATATGATAAAACTAAAGACGTTTTGGAGATATGAAGGATGCTATACTACTCTATAGTAGAGCTGCATGATTAATCGTAAAAAGATCACAATCTTGATTCAAGCTTCCACGTGATCCTACTTTATTAATGACAACGATTCTCCCGCATCTATTAAACCTTGGACAAAATCATACCGGAACGTTCAAATCTGTGTTCGTGCTGCCAGAGCCAGAGAGAGCTGTTTTGAATCACACTTTAGTTATAATCTGTGTTACAAATATTCACATTATCACAGAAGTACTGAGATATAAGTTTTAAGTTAATATTTAAAAACCGATGTCTACGATAGCGATCAAAATAGAGCAAACTACGATTTGAAACGAACTTGGCATGTCAAATAACGGTTGTATCAATTACATCTAATTCCACTAGGTGGCGACAACTGACTGTTAAAAAATGTATTTGTCATTGAATTGTTAATTCAAAAGATTCGTTCAAAAACACTGATTCATCCAGCAATGAAACAAGTATTTATTAATGAGTCATTGAATTCATTCAAACCCATTTTTTAAATAATTCATTCAAACATTTTCCAGCAATTAGAGTCAGCAGTTTATATTTTGTCAGAACCTCTAGTAAATTACATGTTATTTTGTTTGGTTGTATATTCAGAATCGTGGGAGAATCGTGATCTCTATTTGAAACCAAAAAATCGTGATTCTCATTTTATCCAGAATCGTGCAGCTCGACTCTACAGGTACTCAAGATTAACATGAGACTGGCAGAACTGTGTGTTACCTACCCTTTAATAAAATCTTAAAACGCCATTGGCATTTTTATAAAAAACATTTTTTTAAATATATTTATGCCAATAATTATGATAATATTTTCTAATTATGATCACATTTTATTGGGTAGAAACTTTAGTATCTCTGAGATTATTAATTATTATTTCATATTTCCAATTAGTTTTTATTTTTGTATTTTCCATTTTGTATTTAATTTTTATTTCAGTTTTAATTGTAGTATATTAAGTTAAACTATATATATATATATATATATATATATGTATATGTATATATATATGTATATGTATATATGTATATGTATATATATATATATATATATATATTTTTTTTTTTTTTTTATATATTTTATTTGATTTCAGTTAACGTAAGTAACAAACATCTTTTTTATGGTTTTAGTTTTAATTAACTATAACAACCCTGATTCTTCTGAAATATGTTTTTAAAAACCTTATTTAATTTCCTATATATAATTTTAATTATAATTATTTTAGTTACCTACAGACACTCCTAGTTTCAGTAAATTAAAAAAAGTCAAATAAATAAATAAATAAAACTTCATCATTACAGCAGATACCAAAGGAAAATCTATTAGCCTACATGAGGAAGGGCTTCGAATATTATTGTAGACAATAGAGGTCCTCGGACTTAAAAATCTTGGGAACTGCTGTTTTAAAGGGCTAGTTCACCCAAAAATGAAAATAATGTCATTAATTACTCACCCTCATGCCGTTCCACACCTGTAAGACCTTCGTTCATCTTTGAACACAAATTAAGATATTTTTGTTGAAATCCGATGGCTCAGTGAGGTCTCCATAGCCAGCAATGACATTTCCTCTCTCAAGATCCATTAATGTACTAAAAACATATTTAAATCAGTTCATGTGAGTACAGTGGTTCAATATTAATATTATAAAGCCATGAGAATATTTTTGGTGCGCCAAAAAAACAAAATAACAACTTATATAGTGATGGCCGATTTCAAAACACTGCTTCATGAAGCTTCGGAGCGTTATGAATCTTTTCGCTTTATAATATTAATATTGAACCACTGTACTCACATGAACTGATTTAAATATGTTTTTAGTACATTAATGGATCTTGAGAGAGGAAATGTCATTGCTGGCTATGCAGGCCTCACTGAGCCATCGGATTTCAACAAAAATATCTTAATTTCTGTTCCTTCTTGCTCTTCTTGGCAAAATCACAGTCATCACTTTTACTCTACCGGAGTGTCAATGGGAATACTCTTACCCGCGTCAACTTGTTCGGTGAATCCTTGCCTCTTTCCTTCAAAGAGTTGAGGATCTTGGTGGAAGGGACGTGCCATTTCGCCTCTGTGAAGATAGAATAACGGATAAGCTTTGAGATTCCCAGAACATCTGATTAAAGTGAACATAAGAGCGTAGAAACGGTCTAATATGATCTCTAGCTGGTCCAGACTGGTCATTAGATGGTGCAAACTGGTCTAGACGGTTAGGCGGCCATCTTAGACCGTCAGTAGGGCTGTTAGACCTTGGAGCAGCAACTAATCAGATATGATATTCTAAAAACCAGATTGACCACAATAACTAGGGCTGCTAATAATGACCATAACACTAGCGATTTGGTTTTAATTAATCGTGCAACCCTAAAAATAACCTATGTTTTCCCAGAAGACTATTTGTTTTAAACAAGGAACTGTATAATTTCCAGTATATTTTCAGGTGCAGCAGTTCATGTCTAGCTGACCTTCAGTCTTATAAAGGACAACTACAAAGTGAGGCTGTGTTTGAATCACACCTGCAGAGCGAGTTCTCTCGAGGGTGGGCTCCCTCTCCCTCAGCATCTCCCCGTCTCCCAGCATGCCCTGGGCTTCAGCAGAGCGCTCATGGAGCACGGGAGACTGACACCTGTGGATGGAAAAGGCTGGAGATTAGCCCTTTTGGGAATGGAGGAAAATGACTTCAATCAGCCAAGTTTTTGTTTTTTTGGGGGGCTATTCATCTTTCATTGCAGTGCACTGATGTACAGTTAGATTGAAACACCTCCAGCTGTGATTAAAGTCACTACGTATGAGGACACGTCCAAATTCATATAGCAATAGCTCATTTCTTTATACTGATACTGAAAAATGGCAGGCTTGATTGGATTCATTATGGATCGATTATCTCACACACTATTGACTTCCTCTCAGGGGAACGAGACGTGTGAAATTAGCCAAAAATGTGCTGTGCTAAAGACTTAAAGTCTAAACGTCTTTATGGCTGACTAAAAATTTGAGTAACAATTAATAAATTAACAAATACTGTTTCCTGAACATTAATCAGGTCACTCATTACTTATCAATTCATTTCTAAAACCCAAATCAACCTATATCAGATGAATGATAAGATAAACAACAAATTGTTTTCAGTTTTTATATAAGATGAAATAAAATATATATAATTAATATTATTTATTATATTAAATGATATTAAATTTTAAGTTTAAAATTAATAAATAATATTTATTCTGACATGAACAAATGTTTTAATATTAATACATTAATAATAAATTAAACTATATTAAATAAACAAAAACAATATAAAATGTAATTAATTTCTAAAACCCAAATCAACAGTATTTTGATTTGTTTTTTTTATGTAAGATAAAATAAATCATATGGAAAAAAAATAGTTTGATATCAACAAATAATATTTGATAATAGTTTTTTTATTAATACATTAATATTAAATTAAATCATTTTAAATAAACTAAACCTATACTAAATAATATTTATAATAAAATAACAAATATTATTTAAATAATTTATCAGTGGATTTATTCATTTATATTTATTGAATTATTAATTGGACTAAAACTTAAACGGTAATAAATAAACTAAATTAATACAAACTAAATATTTAAATAACACTGATAAAAATATAAATATACTTATATTAATTGATGTATTTATTTATAATAATGAAATTATTATATATTAAACTACATTAATACTCAAAACAAAAACAAAAATGATTAATAACATTTTATATATATATATATATATATATATATTATATATATATATATATATATATATATGTATATATATATATATAGGCCACCATATCGGTATCGGACAATATATTTTAATTTTTAATGTTATTGTTATCGGCCCAATAAGAAAATTTAGCCGATATATTAAAGCTGATAAATAATGGATTATTTCTCCAGCTGAGACACTTCAGATGTGCACTGTTCGCCATGATGGTTATGAATTGCTTGAAATATGATTGAAATCACTTCAAAAAGGAAAATACAGTAAGTGCAACATGTGCAGCGCAAGTCTGTCATATAAGCTACATAATATTATAATGACAACATTATAATTGTGTGTTTGGGACGTGGCTTTTAATTATGAGACTTTTGTTTTTGTAATCAGGCTCTCAAAAATTATATAAAAATTTTGATCTAGATTTATCGGCCTATATATCGGTTATCGGCTTTCAAATATAAAGAATTATCGGTTATCGGCCAAAATTTTCATATCGGTGCATCCCTAATGTCCAGCAGAATCTGTGAGTTTGTGTTTGCATGTTACCCGTCGTATCCGGGCTGCTGGTTCCAGCTGGCGCTCCCGCAGGGTCCGGGGTCACTGGAGGACGACTGGTTACTGGGTGAGCTGCGGTAGTGTTGAGACGCCTCTCCTTTACTGCAGGACGAGATCTGAGGGTTCTCCATATCTTGTACGGTCCTATAGCGTGAGAAAGAGAGAGAACAGATGGGTTTCCATTCTCACAGCAGCTGAGGCACTGATACTGATACAGAGGAGTACGACTACAGCGGAATTCAATATGGCGTGAGCAACAGATTTCAGCTGAACGAACAAACAGAACCTGTAGAGTCAAGAAGACAACATCAGCCTGACATCTGTCTGATCTGATCACTCTGTTCACAAGAGTAACGCTGAATGTGTGTTAAAGAAAATCAAGTTTTTAATGTTGTTTATATATCTATGTGGTGTTTTTAATGTGCTTTAAGACAAACAATGTGCAAATTCATAAGTCAACGGCATTGCTGAGTATTTTCTCTTTAAAACTGCAGCGATCTAAAGACAGTTTCAAAAACGCGGTTTGAAATCCCTGGTGTTTCTGACGTCACAAACTACCTTGTAACCAATCATGTTGACGTGGAGGTGGGGTTTAGCATATCATTAAGTATTACCGGTCTGAGAAAGGCAGCTGGACCGGGAACATGGTTTGTGTAACATTAGCAACACATTATTAGCTGTTTGATAACGAGGTGAATCCAAAGGCTATTCATATTAATTACCGTTATTTCTCTGATGTTGTAAAGAGTGATAACATTGTGCAGCGTTTACCTCAGTAAGTTGACCGAGTGGATCTCTGAGCTGGTGAGTGAGTGGAGGCGGGGCTAATTATCATATTCATAGATCCTCGTATACTTAATGAGGCAAGAGTGTAGAGTTACATTCAAGCTATTTTAAGGCATGAAGAAACTTTTTCACAGGAAAAAAAAAATGTTTAAATAAGTCATTTTGGAGATCAAAGATGAGATTTAAGGGATAAAATTATTGACTACAGGGGGATTTTAAATAAGCGGCTTAATTAAACATTATTTTTTCTACTATAATGTTATCATCAATGTTGAGGAACAAATTATATTAATACATTAATAATAAATTAACTATATTAAATAAGCTAAACCAATATTAAATCAAATTTACTTAATTTCTAAAATCCAAATCAACCTAAATCAGATGAACAACACATTTTGTTTAAGATGAAATATAATATATAATATGAAATATATAAATAATAATATAATGAAGTATATAAAATATTGTATTAAATAATATTAATATTAAATTGTTTAATTTATATTTGTTATAAAAATGAATACATGTTTTTTATTAATAAATTCATATTAAATTAAATTGTTTTCAATAACCTAAATCCACACTAAATAAAAATGTATAATATAATTTAATTAATTAATTAATGGATAATTGGGATAATTAGGCAACACACAGTGATTAAACATCAATCACTTTAATCTGACATCAATAATGGTCAGATTATGCTTTAAAATCGATTTAAATCATTTTAAGTTAAATATTTTAGTGCAATTTACCTTTTATTTACTTGACATTTGGGCAAATGTGCATTTTTGGTTTTCCATGCATACAGAAGAAAAAATTTTCAAGATTTTGCCTGAATGTTAAGTAAATAAAACGGTAAATGCAATAACATATTTAACATAAAACATGGTTTAAATCTAAAAGCATGATAATCTGATCGTTATTGATGGATGCATACTACAATAATAGCACGAGTAGAATGGTAATATGTTATTCCGAACACCACTAATGGATGCCTCGCTAAGAACCGTCAGTGATCCAATCATAGGCCACCTCGCAAAAGTACCGGTCATGAAAACTCAAGCATCTGATATTCCCGCTCCTGCAATGCTTTTCTGTTTCCTCCCGGCCGTCAGCTTTAATGGGAATCAGCAGTGGTCTCATTCTCCATGCATACGTCGCACACGCCTTCAACAGCCGCAGAACGTGAAGTGAAGAAACGTAATGAAGGTGATTTCACCTCTCGCCTGCCCAAACAGGCCGACGTCAGTCTGAAGCAACGATGCACAGACCAAAATGCACAACTGGCACGGTGACTCTGTGCACAAACAATGCCACTGGACAATACGCATGCTTGTATTTTAACACATCACTGTGACAGATGCCAAGTCCTTTAACACTGGTAAATATTTTGTGAAAAAAGTGTGCAAACATTGCCATATCAATGTTCAAGTGGTTGCTAGGACATTACTGTCCAGTGTGTTTTTAGTGATAGTATTAATGCATCACCAATAAGAGAAGAAGCACAGTTCAGTGGCGTTACTGACGCGACGCACAGCTCTCTCCACATGCGGTCTCACAGAAGAGTCTGGAAAGGTCATCAACACCACGAGGGGCTTCCAAGTAAGAACAAATGACCACATTATAATATTTGAAAGGCATATCGCATGCATACCAAATACAGGAACCTGAATTCATGATGTTCTGGGTCAGTAAGTATGCCAGGAACACTGGAAATGCAACACAACACTTTCCAGCAGCAAGTAAATGATAGTGCACACTGAAAACGACAATGTTGCACGACACGGCATGACCGCAGACACATATTTATGCACTGCAAAAGAGTATTTTTTGTCGTTTCCCAGTTAAAATATCTAATAAATATCTTAAAATGATATAAATTTACTCAAAAAGCAATACTGCATACAATATTAAGACTTGTTTTCAAAGATTGCATCTTGAATGTAAGTGTATTTTGTCTTACTGCACTGGCAGATTTTGTTTTACTTGTTTTTAACTAGTTTATGGCAGTGCAGTAAGACAAAATACACTCATATTAAAAACACGATCTAAATGGAAACAAGTCTCAACATCTTATGCAGTGTTACTTCTCAAGCAAATTATAATATTTTAACTGGAAAGCAAAGCAAAAAGACTACTGTAATTGAAAACTTATTAAGAAGTAATTTTTTTTTTGCATTATGGAGCAATTATCCCTTATTCCTAAAATCAGAAGAACTAATGATAAAATGTAAAAAGGAAAATTAAGGAAAATCCATCAGACCTTGAGAATGCAACTGGGGATTATATTGCAAATTTAATATCGAAAAATACACCAAAAATACACAATCGTTTCTGTTGTGAAACTCTTTATCATGTCACACTTCCTTCATCCTGCTGTATTTTTCATGCATTTTAACACTCTACTTTCGCCTTATGAAATCTAAATTAATCTGATTCATTCACAGGAAGATGATTAGGGCCATATGAAATCAGTTTTATTTATCCCAAATTCAGTTTTATTTATCCCAAATTCCATGTTTTTCTGTTTTAATTTTTCTTGATTCTATTTAAATAGTTTAACTACATTTTAATAATCAAAAAGCTAATCAATTGCATTCATAAAACTTTAATAATTAATTTAAATTTTTACAATAATAGGGCCCAAGAAAATGTTAGATGTTCTGTTTTTCTGTTTCAGTTTTTCTGGATTAAAGATTTAATACAAACGTATTATCATTTATTACCATTTATTATATTAAAACTGTGCCAATAAAATAAAGACATAACACATTAACAAAATAATCTTATAAAATGGTAATCAAATTCAAATTTAACAATACTTTTATTTTTTGAAAAACAAGATAATTACTTCTAAGTTTAAAACTTAGAAGAAAAATTGTGTAATATTCCTTAAAAATCAAGTTTTAACAATTATTATTATTATAACTACTACTACTATATTGAGATGTACAATATTAATATATTTATGTCACAATTTCTTCAAGTTAAACACAACTTTTATTTTGGCAGGTTGTAGTGAAGACCTTTGAGTTTCTGTGTGTATATACGATGATAGTTTTCTCAAATGAAATGGTGAAAAGCTTGTTTAGTGACTCTCAGAGCAGCTCTTTAGATGAAGATCATGTGTTCCTGTCCTCATATAGTGCGATGAGCATCACATGTGCTTGAGTATGTGTAGTAGACCAAACTGAGACACACAGACTTCAGATTTCAATAGGAAAGACACAAAAAGCTGATACCTGGGTCCATCTGGCAACTTCCTGTCGAAAGAGGTGCTGCGTGGGATGGCGGTCTGGAGGATCTGCTGGCACGGCATGCGATCGGGACCCTGGGTGGGGGATCCGCGAGGAAGAGGCTGGCCGCTGGTGGGCACACGGTGCCAGGTGGTGTTTCTTTTGAAGGGCGTCTTGTACTCGCAGGGCGTTCCTTCACTGTCCAGCTTATACTCCACCATAGGAATGCGGTAGAGCTCTGAACATCCCCTGAGACACACATGAAGAGCAGAAAATAAGCCACCAATATTTTTTGGAATAATGTGCACTTATTTGCTCATAATAGCATCAGGATTTTATTAAAGAGGATCTATTATGCCGTTTTGTTTTTGTGCTCTACTAGAACAGATTTTCATGCTTGAATGTTTATTATTTTTCCCATATTCTCCATTGTTGCAGCTATTTTTGTACAGCTAAAATAACTGGAATCGAATGACACCGGAAGCCTCGCACATTCAAGTTACTAATGGACGCACCCACATTAAAAACAAGGAGGATAAGAACTAGAAAATGCACAGAAATAGAGAAGCTGGATGAGGTGGGGTTCCTGGGTTGAAAGAAAAGAGCCCGAGGGTTCAGCGCTGCACCCTGGTCATGAAAACAGTCCAAAAAAAAAAAAAAAAAACCTTTTGCAATTCAACTCTGCTGCTATTGTCTCCATGAAGCTCTTGGGGTGAAGGGTTCACATTCTCATCTGCCATTTGCATAACCAGCCCACAGGCTCATATCAATTAGATGCAGAAGACAGCCCCAAAAATCAGAGAATGTGCATCGGCTGAAATGTGTTTTAGATTGAGCTGCATTCATCAGCTATTTCCCCATTGCCCTCTGGTTATCACTGACCTTGGCGTTCTCCAGAGGGCAGAGAACACTAGACGCTACGCTACACTTTCTGGCAGAATCTCTTGGCATGAGCAACACGGCAATGCAAAACATCCTCGAAAGGGACTTTTTTTTTTGACCGAGAAATCATGCTGGAATACATTAAAGGAAAAGATCAGCAATAAATGAAAATTCTGTCATCGTTTACCCACCCTCGTGTCATTCAGATTCTGTATGGTTTCTTTGTATGAAAAACAAGATGTTTTGTATTTTGTAGTTTTTTTGAGGTCTTCTGCTCACCAAGGCTGCATTTATTTGTTTGAAAAAACAGTAAAAACATCAATATTGTGAAATACACTGATCAGGCATGACATTATGAGTGAATAACACTGATTATCTCTTCATCACGGCTCCTGTTAGTAGGTAGGATATATTAGGCAGCAAGTGAACATTTTGTCCTCAAAGTTGATGTGTTAGAAGCAGGAAAAATGGGCAAGCGTAAGGATTTGAGCGAGTTTGACAAGAGCTAAATTGTGATGGCTAGATGACTGGGTCAGAGCATCTCCGAAACTGCAGCTCTTGTGGGGTGTTCCCGGTCTGCAGTGGTCAGTATCTATCAAAAGTGCTCCAAGGAAGGAACAGTGGTGAACCGGCGACACGGTCATGGGCGGCCGAGGCTCAATGATGCACGTGGGGAGCGAAGGCTGGCCCGTGTGGTCCGATCCAACAGACGAGCTACTGTAGCTCAAAATGCTCAAGAAGTTAATGCTGGTTCTGATAGAAAGGTGTCAGAATACACAGTGCATCAGTTTGTTGCGTATGGAGCTGCAGACCAGTCAGGGTGCCCATGCTGACCCCTGTCCACCGCCGAAAGAACCAACAGTGGACACGTGAGCATCAGAACTGGACCATGGAGCAAAAATGGTTCAGGAATGGTTTGAGGAGCACAACAACGAGTTTGAGGTGTTGACTTGGCCTCCAAATTCCCCAGATCTCAATCCAATCGAGTGGGATCTGCTGAACAAACAAGTCCGATTCATGGAGGCTCCACCTCGCAACTTACAGGACTTAAAGGATCTGCTGCTAACATCTTGGTGTCAGATACCACAGCACACCTTCAGGGGTCTAGAGGAGTCCATGCCTCGACGGGTCAGGGCTGTTTTGGCAGCAAAAGGTGGACCAACATAAGATTAGAAAGGTGGTCATAATGTTATGCCTGATTGGTGTATTATTGCAATTTATAGCTGTTTTCTATGTAAATATATAGTAAACTGTCATTTATTCCTGTGATCAAAGCTCATCATTACTCCAGTCTTCAGTGTCACATGATCCTTCAGAAATCATTCTAATATGATGATTTGCTGCTCAAGAAACATTTCTGATTATTATCAGTTAATATTTCTGTGGTTATTTATGTTTTTTCAGGATTCTCTGATGAATATAAAGTACAAAAGAACAGCATTTATTCGAAGTAAAAATCTTTTGTTACATTATAAATGTCTTTACTGTCACTTTTGAACATTATAATGCTCCTTGTGGAATAAAATTCTTCATTTCATTTATGAGAAACAGTATGCTTGCTTTGCATGAAGTTCAATGCATTGGGGAATATTGAGGTGAGTCATGTGACACATCTTTAGTTCTGGAACCCAGATGTCTCTTAAGTGTTTATCAATGACCAGAAATCAAACAAAATGCACATGCAAATGCATTAAACATCAGCTGCAGCTAACAGCATTGGCTCATGTGTTTGAAACATCAGTCAACATAAATACATTTACTGTATATCACTCACAGATGCAACATAATGAGAACCAGTTGAAAAGAAAAGTAAACTACTGAATCGAACATTTGGCGCCTCGAGCATATGAGATGTTCTACGCAGGAGAGTTTCTACAAGTCCGTTTCCCCATTAAAACGGGCTATTTAAAGTCAAATAATATCCAAAACTAGTGATAAACAATTCAGAGCATAAGCTAAATACATTTTAAAGAGGATAATAAAGATAATGTGTGTTTATCACATGATTTACTTCACTATTTACTTCCACACAGAACAAAACATTCACATTTTCCACATCAAAACCTGAAACCTCTGACGTACACAGACATATGGAGAATAATCTACAGCGTGTGAATGTGCCGATGAACACGAACCCAATCGCATTTAGGTGGAAGCTCTTAAAGATTCAATGTTGTTTTAGAAAGACACTTGATCCCACATGACCAATGAAGCAAAACTCACAAGAGTTACTCCCAACATTAGTGTTCTTATCCAAGAAAAAGTATGTATTGCTCGTCGCTCCGCTCACATTTACAGGCTCAGATTTATAGAGTGATGTTTTCCACTGCCGCCCGCCAAGAACTGCATAACGACTGAGTCAATCCTCTCACTACCGCCGTCATAATGGAAAACAGAAGCGTGTGATATAAAGGTAAGTCACTAATGACCCTGAGAAATGCAATAATGATTAGTATTGATTGACATTCATAATGCTTGTTTAAACACCTCAAGGATAATTTTGCTACTGAGTTTAGCAAAAGAATGCGATCATGCTTCATGCTCGTACGTGCTTAAAAAGGGATATATCATGAAAATCTGACTTTTTCTGTGTTTAAGTGCTATAATCGGGTCCTCTGTGCATCTATCCACCTAGAAAACGTGAAAAAGGACAACCCAGTAACTTTGTTTTGGCAAGTCTTTCTCTGCAAGCATGTGAAAAAGTGGGCCGTTTAGATTTCACTCCCCTAGTGACGTAGGAAGGGGATCTTATTATAATATTACCGCCCCTTAATCTGCACGTTTCCACTCACGGCGCCGCCATTTTGTTTTCGCAAGCGACAACGGTGTACCAATTCTAACGCCATGGCAAAAGTTAACTGCTAACTGTTCTGTCGTTGGCTGCACAGACGAGCGCTGAACACTATTTAGAGTCTCGTTAGCTTGGATAGCCTGAAGTTGACCCTGACAAGCTCGATTGATAAAAAAGGAGCGTTTCTGTCAGAGCGATATTTTGGAAAAAATATTAGACCATTCACAGCATTTGATAGCAATCATAAACGTTAGCCTGGTGTGTATGACTCTGTTTGACAAACAGGTACGCTATGTATAGTAGGCGTCCATACGGGTTTTGCACAAAAGATTAACATGACGGCACATGCTAGTCGATGAGTTGAATCAACTCCACAGCAACTACATAAATTTATCCACTAACCATTCAGAAACGTCTAAAAGTTGTAACTTCTTCCTGATTCTCTCCATCAGTGTCGACTCCGGTTTGAACAATGTAAGGCTGAAAACTTTCGTTATTTTGGCTGCGTGAGATTCTCCAGCTTTGTTGTTGTTGAGCAACCGAAGCGTGTGCTGTTAAAGCTCCGCCCTCTTCTGGAAAGGGGGCCGGGAGCAGCAGCTCATTTGCATTTAAAGGGACACACACAAAAACGGTGTGTTTTTGCTCACACCCAAATAGGGGCAAATTTGACAAGCTGTTATTAAATGATCTGTGGGGTATTTTGAGCTGAAACTTCACAGACACATTCTGGGACACCAGAGACTTATATTAGATCTTATGAAAGGGGCATTATAGGTCCCCTTTAAATCTAGCATACATTTCCCAATCCCGCACTATACAATGAAGTGAATAAAACACTGAATATATAAAGAAAAGTTTCACATTAGATCTTCAAATTAAAGGACCTTCAACTACATACACTACTATTTAAAAGTTTGGGGTCAGTAAGATGATTTGTTTTTGTTTTATTCAGCAAGGATGCATTAAATCGATCAAAAGTGACAATAAAGACATTTATGATGTTTAAATGATTTCTATTTCAAATAAATGCTGTTCTTTTTAACTTTCTATTCATTAAAGAATCATTGAAAAACTAAAATGTATCATGGTTTCCACAAAAATATGAATCAGCACAACTGTTTTCAACATTGATAATAATCAGAAATGTTTCTCGAGCACCAAATCAGCATATCAGAATGTCTTCATGTGACACTGAAGACTGGAGTAATGATGCTGAAAATACAGCTTTGATCAGTTTACTATATATTTACTTAGAAAACAGCTGTTTTAAATTGTAATAAAATTTCACCATTTTTACTGTATTTTTTGTTCAAATAAATGCAGTCTTGGTGAGCAGAAGAGACTTCTTTAAAAAAAAAAAAAAAAAATTTTGAATAGTGTATATAATAAAATAAAACTACATTTTTACATTAAATCTTCAAATTAAAGTGCCTTCAAGTAAATAAATATCTGATACCATCAGGGTAACATCACAGTACTTCTTTGTAAGGGTGGGAAATCAAGCTTCACTGTGAAAAAAACTGACTTTTCCCATCAAACACACTGTTTTTACATCCTCTCTCATTTTAAAGAGCCCATATATGTCTTTTTATGGTTGCGCAGAATCCAGTCTGGGCTGGTGAAATACGGCTCTAATATTAGCCTAACCCAGAAAATCTATTTATTTACACTAGAGCAGCAGGATGTGGCCGTTCGTAACCCTGCGCTGTCCACAAGCGTTTTCCAACGTTTCTATATGAATCTTTAAACATGCCGCCCATACATCACACTAATGAGAGAAACATTTCAGATGTGTCTACACTGAAAATGACTCACTTATGGATTGAAAATGTAAACAGCGGGTAAATATTTGGTTTTCAGACTAATCAGAGAGTGTATGTAATATTATGAGGCTCTGTTCCTCAAATTCAGACCTGAAACATGAGATTCATGCTGTACAGTGTCTGTGTTTACTGCGCTGCTGAGTCCTTCCTTTAAGTAATATTTATCCGAGTGTAAAGTTCAAACATCCTGGATGCAGCGATGACATCTGGCAATTCTAGAAATATTCTGTGGTTGTTTAACTGCATCACTTGTAATTAGATTTATGCACTTGGCAGATGCTTATCCAAAGTTACTTACATTGCATTGAAGGTACATTATGCATTTGATCAGTTTTTGCATTCCCTGTGACCTGACAGCACCAAAACATAGTAGTGGTGTGTTTTACATGGGCATATTTCCTTTAGAATATGTAAAAATATAGATATCCATTATGGTTTATATTAAGTAGGTCAAATG
>NC_067232.1:22200274-22415274 GCF_019924925.1 Ctenopharyngodon idella
TATCCGAACGGCTCCACGTCAGCCACGATGCCCTCGAAGTTGACGTGGAAGCCGAGCTGGCCAAGACCGTTCCTGCGTAAGGTCATTTCTGTGGTCTCGCAGCCGCGGGTGACAATCTGGATCGAGAGAGAAAAATCAGCTTTATAAATCAACAGGAACTATTGGACTCATACAATATAGTCCACATTATCAGTCACAAAAAGCATCATATGACTTCATAAAAGATTCGTTTTTGTTTTTGAAGCTTGGCACATCTGGAAAAAAAGAGCAGCATTGACTTTCTTCAAAATTCTCCCATTTGTGCTTCACATAAGAAAAGAAAAGGACATATGAGTTTGGAACAACATGACGGTAGGTAAATAATGACAGAATTATTTCTGGGTGAACTATTCCTTTAAGTAGCTCTGACGTGAAGGACAGATGGTAACAGGGAAAAATGCCAAAAAGAGAGATAAAACCAACATCCCGCGGCAACATTTAAATCCAGCCGGGGACGGATCGTGAGTGTATGTTCTCTCAATCTAAAGAGCCTTTCATATGGAAATAAAGACAAGGGCACTCGAGGGAAAATGTGTTTGAGAAAGTAGAAATCTGGACGATGCCATGAGTCAGTGGAGAGAAAGAGCCTTCTGTCCTGTGGCAAAAGGTGGAAATATTTACAGTGAAACATTATGAAGGTTAGAAAAGCAGAGTTTAATACTTTTGTGTCAGATCAAATTAAAACTAAGTATAAAAGCCTGAAAATAAATAAAACATTTTAAAAT
The DNA here is from genome assembly GCF_019924925.1 of Ctenopharyngodon idella. NCBI lineage: Eukaryota > Metazoa > Chordata > Actinopteri > Cypriniformes > Xenocyprididae > Ctenopharyngodon > Ctenopharyngodon idella. Next base: position 22,201,039 of record NC_067232.1, read on the forward strand.
ATGAACACAATATAAAAATACAACTGCTAGCAGCAATTACCGGGTCAAGCCGAATAAGGGCAGAAAACATGGACATCTGTGATCATGAGGTTAGGATAAAGCTGTTTAGATTACATCAGTTAAAGCACTTATAACATAATAACATGGCTTATAACTTCTGAGCAGTAGGTGGCGCTATGACAAAACTCTGCATGCACCCTCAAGTCATGCCTGTGATGAAATGTACCAAGTTTCATGTCAATACACAAAACTTTTGCAAAGATACAGCCGCATATACATTTTAGCATGCTCGCAGTCAAACTTGTTGACGCAGTATAAAACAACGGTTGGGTTTATCAAAAATCTTTTAATAAGTTTTTGTCAGGAGTGTCTGTAGATGCTACATACCAAATTTCATACAAATCGGACAAATTTTGTAGGAAGAGTTCAAAAAAGTAGGTTTTGAATAAAATTCAATATGGCGGATAACAAGTATGGTAGAATATGGCAAATTTGGTATCGCAGGACTTGGCATAAGCCAACAAATCTATTGATGCAAGTTAAATGACAAAATATTGAATTTTTCATATGTTATAAGCATTTTCATAAATTTCATTACATGTCTTCACCACTAGGGGGTGCTGACCTAAAACTTTACAGGTCCTCTCAGAATATGGCCTCGATAAATCATACCGAGTTTCGTAATGATACGTTCATGTGTTCGTAAAACAGCATTTTATGACAAAATTTAAAATGGCCGACGCCCAAAATGGCCAACCAAGGAAAACTGGATATCGTTCCACTCGCCATGCCTCAAGGAATGATTTTAGGACAAGGCATTTAAAAGTTATAAGCAAAAATAGCCATTTTTCCTATCTCTGCACCAGTAGGTGGTGCTGTGGCAATACTATGCATGTACCCCAAGTCATGCTCGTGATGACATATACCAAGTTTGGTGTCAATACACCAAATCATTGCGAAGATACAACATCAAATCCATTTTTGCGTGCTCGCCGTCAAATTCGTTAACGCGCTATACGAGAACGGATTGGCCGATCAAAAATCTTTTAATAACTTTTTGCCTGGAGTGTGAGTAGATGCTACATACAAAATTTCATGCAAATTGGACAAATGCTCTAAGAGTTGTTCGAAAAATTCGTTTTTTTGGAAAATTCAAAATGGCGGGAAAATTTTCATAACGGAAATGACGTCATAGAGTGCAATTGTATCAGCATGAGCCATGGAATCAGAGGAAAATTTTCAGAATAGAAGAATTTAGTTTCTAGGACTTACGCCTCAAAAGTTATGAGCATAAACGAGTGAATTTTTGAACTGTTGGTGGTGCTAGAGGGTTTGACATTTCATAACTTTTAACCATACATTTCTATGGGCTGCCATAGACTTAAGAAAAATAATAAGAAAACTAACGCCCCTTCGGGGATTGACCCTTAATAATGTAATGTATGTATAATTAAAGCTATTGAACAATCCTCTAACCTTAAAGTAACCCTAAAGTCTAAAGTATTAAAAGTTTCAAAAAAAATGAAAAATGTTATTATAGAATACATATAATTAAAGGTGTTGAACAAACCTTTGACTTCAAATATTAAAATTCTAAAAAATTATATATATATATATATATATATATATATATATATATATATATATATATATATATATAGCTATAAAGCTATTAAACAAACCTCTAACACACATTATAAAATATATAAGAAATATATATATAAAACATAATATAATATATTACATTATATAAACATAATATATACAATTAGAGTAGTTGAGTAAACCCCAAACATTACACTTCAAAAAACATTATATTATATTATATTATATTATATTATATTATATTACACCTAACCCTAAGTACTAAACTTCTAAAAATGCATAAAAAAATTGGAAATATTAATATAACATAATATAACAATTAAAACAAACCCCTAAGTTTTAAACTTCTAAAAATAAATAAATAAAATATATTTAATATAATTATTAAAGTAGCATAATATAATATAATAAAACATAATATAACTAAGCAATAAGGTACGAGAGGCTGTGCTGTATCGTGAATAAGTCACGGCTGAAGGGCGTTGTTAGGCACGACGCGAAGCAGACTTTAAAAGACTTTGTTTTTATGAGTGTGTCAGTCAATAGCGAAGACTTTTACATTGAAAAGACTGAATTGTTGTGAACACAGAACAAGACGCAACTGACAAATGCTTTGACTAGCGCTGTCAGTCACGGGAAAACCCCTTAACTGTTATCAGACATTTAAACAGATTTTTTATTATGAACACAGGACTGACCTGAAGAAAAATGCTAAATCTGAATGCAGGTAATAAACTTGTTTAATCGATCTCTTTCTCACAATACTCTTCTACATAATACAGTAAGATTCTATGAACAATATCAATTGAGAACAAACAGTTTACGTTGCTAAGAGTGGTTGTTAAGGGTGTTGTGTAGTGATAGTGATTTGGTGCTGCTAGTGGGGCAGAAATGACAAATCACAGCGTTAAAGACCTGCCCATTTTGAACTGGTTTGACTGTTTTTCTTTGGTCTGCTAATGGGTGTAGTAATTAGCATTAATCCAGTATAAACATGTCATTCTGATATGGTGACTATGCCGCTCATGTTCAGCTGTAGTGAAGCACACTTGCACAGTCACGTGAAACTACACCGTCATACAATCATTAGACAGCATTAACAAGAGCTGACCTCCAAATCAGCAGCCCATCACTGCTCTCAACGGGAACTATGGTCTAAAACTACACTAGATGGGCAGGTGAAGGGTTAAGAGGACATATAAGAAAGTATATTAATTAGTGAATGTGCATTTCATTACTCAGCAGAGTCAGAAGTCACAGAGAGAAAGGTCACAGGAGCGTGAGGTTTGGTCATGAGTGAGTCAGTAAATAACTCTGAGAAGAGGCTGATCCGTCTTAAAAGCTTTACTGTAATAAGCCGAGCTAGTGAGAGTGAGTCACCGTAAACTTGATTTGCACTTGTTAGCAATTTTAAAGCATTTTAAAGCCCCTGATTCAATGACCAACCTATTAGTTTGAATGAGGCCTTAAAAACACAACAGCCTGAGTCTGTTTTCACTGAAAGCATCCAAATTACACATCAAAACAACAGACTAATCAGCTGTAATCTTGAGGCTGGACTTCAATAGCAAAATGTGACTAAAATCTGACTTTATTTTCAACTGATATCCATTCATATGAAAATGACTTTGCATGGGTTATTTTAATGAAAGCACACAAAATGTTAGTATTGCTTCATCTTCATTTACATATAGTTACAAACAAAAGATTATTCAATTTAGAAGACCTGAAAACATATAAATTTGCTATGATGTAAAAATCAAATGTTATGTAAATATATAATGAATAAAATGTATAGCACAAATAAAATAAATAAATAAATAAATTTTAGGAAAAAAACAATTAGATGGTCAGGAATGTGTATCAAACAAGCAAATCTTGGGTACATTTTGATTTGAAGTTGACTTTAAAACAGCCCAACCTTGTGCTTTAGACGGATCAACGTGACACTGAAGGACTGCTGGTCAATTAGCATCAGAGTTTTTATAAGTAGAACAACAAACAAACTCTCAGACATTAGTTAGAAGCGTTAAGTGAGCTGTGAGAAACTAAAAGCCATGCTGCGGTAATCCTCTGAGGGAGGATAAACTCTCGGCTGTCTTTTCCCGGTCTTCCCACACAGTGTCTGTCTCTCTGTTAAACTCCTTTAAAGAGAGCAATCTGTCTGCCCGAGCGCTTCACATTACATCACAGGCTTCAGCAGCTCTTAAATTCACCGCCGTAAAAGCCCTGTGAAGCACAACGGACACAGATCTGCACGCTGAGAAGGTGTTGAAACAGACGAAATGTAGAGTAAGTGCTGTCAGTCCGTCCCGTAATCCAACGCTGAGGATTTCCTAGACTAACGTGTGAGAGAAAGATACGTGCAGACAGCTAGTGAGCTGAGGTTTTGTTTTAGCGCTCATGATCACATTGTCCTGCTTATGGAAGCTTGTTTCCGCCATGATATGAAGTCAGAATTGCGTGATATAAAGTCAGAATTGCGAGATATAAAGTCAGAATTGCGTGATGTAAAGTCAGAATTGCGAGATATAAAGTCAGAATTGCGAGATATAAAAGTCAGAATTGCGTGATGTAAAGTCAGAATTGCGAGATATAAAGTCAGAATTGTGTGACAGTCAGAATTGCGAGATATAAAGTCAGAATTGTGTGACAAAGTCAGAATTGCGAGTTATAAAGTCAGAATTGTGTGACAAAGTCAGAATTGTGAGTTATAAAGTCAGAATTGTGTGACAAAGTCAGAATTGCGAGATATAAAGTCAGAATTGCGTGATATAAAGTCAGAATTGCGAGTTATAAAGTCAGAATTGTGTGACAAAGTCAGAATTGTGAGTTATAAAGTCAGAATTGTGTGACAAAGTCAGAATTGCGAGATATAAAGTCAGAATTGCGTGATATAAAGTCAGAATTGTGTGACAAAGTCAGAATTGCGAGTTATAAAGTCAGAATTGTGTGACAAAGTCAGAATTGCGAGATATAAAGTCAGAATTGTGTGACAAAGTCAGAATTGCGAGTTATAAAGTCAGAATTGTGTGACAAAGTCAGAATTGCGAGTTATAAAGTCAGAATTGTGTGACAAAGTCAGAATTGCGAGATATAAAGTCAGAATTGTGTGACAAAGTCAGAATTGCGAGTTATAAAGTCAGAATTGTGTGACAAAGTCAGAATTGCGAGATATAAAGTCAGAATTGCGAGTTATAAAGTCAGAATTGCGAGTTATAAAGTCAGAATTGTGTGACAAAGTCAGAATTGCGAGATATAAAGTCAGAATTGCGACATATAAAGTCAGAATTGTGTGATATAAAGTCAGAATTGATTGATATAAAGTCAGAATTGCGAGATATAAAGTCAGAATTGCGAGTTATAAAGTCAGAATTGTGTGACATAAAGTCAGAATTGCGAGATATAAAGTCAGAATTGTGTGATATAAAGTCAGAATTGCGTGATATAAAGTCAGAATTGCGAGTTATAAAGTCAGAATTGCGAGATATAAAGTCAGAATTGTGTGATATAAAGTCAGAATTGTGTGATATAAAGTCAGAATTGCGTGATATAAAGTCAGAATTGCGAGATATAAAGTCAGAATTGCGTGATATAAAGTCAGAATTGCGTGATATAAAGTCAGAATTGCGAGTTATAAAGTCAGAATTGCGAGTTATAAAGTCAGAATTGTGTGATATAAAGTCAGAATTGCGTGATATAAAGTCAGAATTGCGAGTTATACAGTCAGAATTGCGAGATATAAAGTCAGAATTGCGTGATAAAAACTCACAATTGCAACTCGCAATAACTCTCAAATGCGAATTTACTAGCACTAGCTTTATTAAATGTTTTACAATGTTTTTTTTCCTGGTTATACGAACATTAAGGAAACATTCCATTTTATGATTTTGCAAACATTATGGGAATGTTACTTCAGAATGTTTTCTGAACATTCTAAAACAAGTAGTAACATTTAAAAAATGTTAAACTAAAACGTTTCAGAAAACAGTTCCTTGAACGCTGCATAAATAATGTTTTTGTGTTAATTTGACAACATTATTAAAGACCAGATAACTTTGAATGAACATTCCATTAATGTTACCAGAAGAGCGTTTGTTCATAACTTTGAGAGAACCTTGTCAGATTATTCCCTGTTAACTGGGACACAAGTCTCCCGTATCAATTTTTTTGTGCTCAAGGAAAACAAAATATAGTCCAAAATTATCATAATCAGTCAATCTCAATTTATACAGGTGTTGGACAATACACTGAAACACTGCCAATATAGTATTGGGAGATTTAACGCCTATGTGCACTGACTGGTGGCCAATATTCACTGAAAAAAAAAAAAAAAAAGCTTCACCTAATGCTTTAAACATTATACCCTGAAGGGGGTGTTGTGTATCAGCAGAATAATGCACCAATAGATGATGAGCAACAAAATGTCTTAATGCAATATAAACTCAAAGGGTGTTCACATGGCAAGCTCTTTAACATGGAAGAGAAAACAATTTTGCCACAGTTTAAGGATGAGGACTGCTGTGAATCAGCCAAATCTACATGCAAATAGAAGTAAAGTGAGAAAACGTCCCACCCAGCCTAAACGAAGCTGCTCAGAATAAGTCTGCAGATGTGAGGCGTGCAGGTCTCATTGCCAGGACTTTGGAGGTGCACCACAGATGGTGAAACGGGACAGTAGAGGCCCAGATGGGCCGGGGGCCAGACCTGTGCCTTCTGACAGATTCTGGGCCGAGCGACAGCATCTCGTCCAGAACAGACGTGCACACGCTCCAGATCCCAGCAGCCCTCTGGAAAAACACATCCTGGTAAAACACTCTAAGAGTTTGTTTTACTAATTTTTGGCCATACCATGAAAAAGTCCATGAGGTCCAATGTTGTTTGGACATGAACTGCTCTTCAAAAAAATGTTTTGAGTTCTACAGAAGAAAGTCAAACTAGGGTATCTATCTATCTATCTACCTATCTACCTATCTATCTATCGTTCTATCATTCTGTCCATCCATCCATCCATTCGTCTATCTATCATCTGTCATACTGCCTGTCTATCTATCTATCTATCTATCTATCTAGCGTTCTATCTAGCGTTCTATCTATCTATCGTTCTATTGTTCTGTCCATCCATCCATCCATCCATCCATCCATCGTTCTATCATTGTCCATCCATCCATCCATCATTCTTTCATTCTATCTATCTATCTATCTATCTATCTATCTATCGTTCTATCGTTCTGTCCATCCATCCATCCATTCGTCTATCTATCTGTCATACTGCCTGTCTGTCTGTCTGTCTATCTATTTATCTATCTATCGTTCTATCGTTCTGTCCATCCATCCATCCATCCATCCATCCATCGTTCTATCATTGTCCATCCATCCATCCATCGTTCTTTCATTCTGTCCATCTATCTATCTATCTATCTATCGTTCTATCTATTGTTCTATTGTTCTGTCCATCCATCCATCAGTCTATCATCTGTCGTTCTGTCTGTCCATCTGTCTGTCTATCTATCTATCGTTCTATCGTTCTGTCCATCCATCATCCATCCACTCACCCATCATTCTATCATTGTCCATCCATCCATCGTTCTTTCATTCTGTCCATCCATCCATCCATCCTTCTGTCCATCCATCCATCCATCCATCCATCCATCCTTCTGTCCATCCATCCATCCATCCATCTATCATCTGTCATACTATCTATCTATCTATCTATATATCTATCGTTCTATCGTTCTGTCCATCCATCCCTCCATCCATCCGTCCATTCATCCCTCCATCCATCCGTCTAACTATCATCTGTTGTTCTGTCTGTCCATCCATCCGTTCGTCTATCTGTCATGTCATACTGTCTGTCTGTCTATCTATCTATCTATCGTTCTGTCCATCCATCCATCCATCGTTCTATCAGTCCATCCATCCATCCATCCTTCTATCATTCCATCCATCCATCCATCCATCCATGCATCTATCTATCCATCCATCCATTGTTCTATCATTGTCATCCATCCGTCCATCCATTTATCGTTCTGTCTGTCCATCCATCCATCCGTCCATCATCTGTCATACTGACTATTTATCTATCTATCTATCGTTCTATCATTCTATCGTTCTGTCCATCCATCCATCCATCCATCCATCGTTCTATCATTGTCCGTCCATCCATCCATCGTTCTATCGTTGTGCTCATCCATCCATCCATCTATCTATCCATCTATCTATCCATCTATCCATAGTTCTATCATTCTGTCCATCCATCCATCCATTGTTCTATCATTCTGTCATCCATCCGTCCATCCATCGTTCTATCATCTGTCGTTCTGTCTGTCCATCCATCAATTCGTCTATCATGTCATACTATCTATCTATCTATCTATCCATCCATTCATCCAGAAAAGTGTCTAGTGAAAATAAGCAAAATGTTCAAATCGCTCACAGCACCTTTAACTGCTAACGGCACAGTTTTTGTTGCAGTAAAGCAGACACAGGAAGTCAAATAAGAGGGCATGATTAGCATAAGTAGCGATCAGACCTATCCCGTCCTTGATATTCATTGGCTCATTCCATATGCAAATTTATCTCGTCCTCCAGGAGCAGTGCTGGATGCTCTACAGGTACAGGATGTCATTTTCCTCCTTACGCTCAGACCTCACACACACACACACACACACACACACACACACACACACACACAGACAGTCGCAGTGCTGCGAGCCCCTGAGGTGAGACCGTTTGGCTCGTCTGTCGCAGTATGAGATGCATGTGTGGGGAGGGGGGCTGCTCTAAGAAACAAGGACACCCTCAGCTTGTGTGCCGACCTGCGGCGCGTTGACTTTGAAGGCGTGCGGCGCTGCGGAGGGTTACGCTCTAAAGTCACACAGTGAGAGAGAGAGACTTCATTTAATGAGGCTGACGATGATGTTTGCAAAGCAAAACAGTTCTATGAATGAAGTTCTGATATCTTAAATTCAATGTCAAAAGTAATGTCTCCAGTACTTCATAATATTAAATATTAATATAAGCATTCAGTATATGCATTCTTAATGAACACTAATGGTAATAAATTAATGGTAAATAAAACAAATTTACATTAATACTAAATTAGAAAGATCCAGACAGTTGGCAGTCCTACTCTGCTTTGCCGTGCGCAGCTTCTAAATAAGAGTGCTGGTGTCCTAATATGAACGCAATCCCATTGTGTCACTAACCGGGGAATATCTAATCTCCATCAAATCAACTAAACCGCTCAGACAGGTGACACGGGGCTTGTTTCATAATGACTCTGAGCGGCTCCCCGAATGAGAACATCTGTTCTGGGAGCGTCGCGTCTGACAGCAGTCGCAGTCCCGAGTACACAAAATCGCCTTTAGGAAATGAGGCCAAAAACAGGAGTGATGCTAATCCCACTTGCACTTAATCCCTGGAGATCTCCCTGTTCCCAAACCATCCAGGTAACCCAGCTGAGCTCATCAGTCACAGCACCATATTACAGCTTTCTCTGCCTTTCTATGTCCTCGCTGACGATAAACAAGGAGACCTCACAGTAAATCAATATCTCTGTTCCAAAACATAGTGTGCAGTCTAACTAGACAGCATTTTAAGGCATCACTGGTGGCACAAAAACTGCTTCACATGGTATGCTGACCCACTGACTATCCATCCTATATACATTTCAAAGAAAGTCATAAAAAAAGCCTTGAGTTAGATTTTTCCTAGACTAATTAGATAATACCAATAAAAACTGATATATGTAATTTATAAATAAATAAATATTTATGTTTTCAATAAATGATTTTTTAAAAATATAACATTATATATTAATATATCATATAATATATTGTTGTATTTTTAATTTATTAAAATCATGCATATATGCATTAATAAATTATTTATAAAATATAAGTAAAATATTATAAAGATTATTATATTTCATGTAATATATTAGCTAAAACATATAATATAATTAGTGTTTTCAAATCGATTAATCATGATTAATCACATCTAACATAAAAGTTTGTAAATATATAATCTATGTGAGTGCGTATGTATGTGTGTGTGTGCGTGTGTGTGTGTGATATATATATATATATATATATATATATACACACATACACATACACACACGCACACACACACACTGTATATTATTTACAAACTTTTGTTAATGCGATTAAATCGTGATTAGTTGATTTTACAGCACTAAATATAATACAAATAATAATAATAATTCATATATAAATATTTATATTTCTTTTAATAAATTATTTTAAAAAATTAAATATTATTGAAATAGTTACGTTTTTAAAATACCTAAAACATACGCTAAACTGATTTATATATAAATAAATAAATAAATAAATATATATATATATATATATATATATATATATATATATAGTTTTTTAAAATAAATTATTTAAAAAAATTAAACAATTATTTAAAAATATTGAAATATTTTAAATGTTTTTAAAATACCTTAAACATGCGCTAAACTGACATCTTTGACCACTGCGCCACGTCTCGTTCTTCTTGCAGCGTCTTCCCACCAGTCTATGCAGCATTATGTCACCGAAATGTGGACTAGAAAAGAACCACAGGGACTGAGGGAGCCTTTGAATCAGGTTATTTATGGGAAATGATATCCAAGAAGCTACTACAGCCTAGACGGCATCCGAAAGCCAAATACTGATAGACCTGAGTGAGTTTAAATGGCTTGGGCAGTGACAAGAGCCAAGAACATAGATCAGGACCACCGCCAAGAGTAACACTACACCCGCACCGGTCAAACATTCTGGCCATCGATATTACTCGATCCCTCTGAGAAATCTTGTAAGAAGATTATGATGATTTCAGAAGGCTCAGATTCCATCAGGCCCAGTTCTTCACAGGTAGCCGTGAACATACGTACAGCAAGACGACGGAAATGTTTAATTACAGACTACTTTCTGATAAAAGACTAAGCCTGAATATCCCCAAAGAATAGTCATTTAAGGAATAATTAGACCGTTACCCAAGATAACACGACCACAACTGAAGCAGACTTACTTCTTCAGCCAAGAGAGGAAAAGAATTAGCATGTTTTGGTAAAAGCGAAAGGACCGAGATGAGAAGATAGACATCTGAATGAAAGTATCCTGAAGACACATCAAATAATTGAACAGGAATTGGGCATCATGGGAGTTTGGTTGCTAGTTTAAATTATTTAATTAAACATGCACTACTGTTCCAATGTTTTTAAGATTTTATTTTTCAATTTTCACATTACACATTGTTTCTAAGCAGCTTTAAAATCATGATGTTAACGTTCATAATATCTTAATATGTCTTACGCTCGCATTTAGCAGATTAGAGCTGGGTGATAATATATTCTACACTGAGATTTGCAATATTTAAAATTATGTTGCCAAGTTGCGAATCTCCACCCACAAAGAGGTCACTGCTGAATCAAAAAGATTTCTATTGGTCTATACCGCACTTTAGTGGTTTGAACATCCATTAAAGTGCCTCTATTATGCCATTTTAAAGGTTCTTCATTTTGTTTCGAGTCTCCCAACAGGTTTTAAAACACTTCAATCTTCAATATTATACACTGCAGCATCACTTCTTTTCTCAGAGTGACTGAAATGATTCAATAAAGGATTCGGTCTCTCTAAACCCCTCCTCTCCAAGAGCCTACTTTGCTCTGATTGGTCAGATGACCCAGTCTGTTGTGATTGGTCGACCGCTTACAGCACGTGTCAGAAACCAAAAGCCCATTATCATATCTGAATTTCAGCTCTTCCACACAGTGATACGAACAGCAACGATGGCATCTGTTTTACAGTATCAATTCCAGCATGAGTCCTCATCCTTTGGTAACACAATCCTGGATCATGTCAAATCATCAACAGTAAAATCCATATAACTGAGTAATCCATGTATGAAGAACGGGCGCCAGGCCTCAGCTACAACTACAGTGTTTGAGGGCGGGGCAAAGCAGACGCTGTTTGCGAGCAGCCAATGAAAACCATAGGCTGGCATTATGCAAATGTGTTACAAACCTACATAGGTTTGAGCAGGAAATAAGACTAGAATTAGTTCAGAATCAGTTCAGTTTAGTTTAGAATTAGTTCTTTCTTTTAGGAGACAATAACTTCATTATCTTTTTTGCAGACCTTTTACATTCACAAACAGCTATATTGCACACTATATGAATAGTAAATAAATAAATAAAATCTAAACTGTGACAAAAAGCAGTCTTTGATAATGTCTAAATATATATTCAAATGAAATACCTAATAAATATGCATTTAAAATTAGGTAGTTAAAGGGGGTAGGGGATAGGGAAAGGGGGCCCCTTTCACAAGATGTAATATAAGTCTCTGGTGTCTCCAGAATGTGTCTGTGAAGTTTCAGCTCAAAATACCCCACAGATCATTTATTATAGCTTGTCAAATTTGCCCCTATTTGGGTGTGAGCAAACCATCCAGGTAACCCAGCTGAGCTCATCAGTCACAGCACCATATTACAGCTTTCTCTGCCTTTCTATGTTTTGTGTGTGTCCCTTTAAATGCAAATGAGCTGCTGCTCCCGGCCCCCTTTCCAGAAGAGGGCGGAGCTTTAACAGCTCACGCTTCGGTCGCTCAACAACAACAAAGCTGGAGAATCTCACGCAGCCAAAATGAGGATTGTCAGTAACGGTGTTCAGCCTTACATTGTTCAAACCGGAGTCGACACTGATGGAGAGACTCAGGAAGAAGTTACAACTTTTAGACGTTTCTGAATGGTTAGTGGATAAATTTATGTAGTTGCTGTGGAGTTGATTCAACTCATTGACTAGCATGTGCCGTCATGTTAATCTTTTGTGCAAATCCAGCGTTGAATTGACCCTCGTTTGTGAAGCAGTCCGGTGTAAAATGACGGCATGTCAACAACACTCTACTACAACAACTCTTCCTCTTCTCTAAAGCAGCCCAACACGGCCTCACCCCGTTTGTTGTGTGTTCTCGGGGGCGGAGTTTATGCAAATTTTGGGGTTTGTGATGTCACCAACCCGTGAAAAAGCTCACTGTAGTCCCTACCAGCCATTTGTTGTAGTCTTTAAAAAGTGATTTCTGTAAAAGAAAATGTCTCCCTTTGCATTGAACTTTGAGTGTCGTAACTTTGCAGATGTTGTTTATGCTCAAACAGCAACATTACACACTAACTAAAGTTAAAAAAGTCAAATCATAATTAACCACCCCTTTAAAGAACAAGAAAGTTCTTACCTCAAGTCTTTGTACGATCTCTCTGATGTCCTCTCCACAGTTGTCATGTGCGGAAAACATCACGCACTCTCCACGCTCATAGAAGATCTTAATGCTCATGATGCCTGAAGACCAACCAATGACATCCCGACAGGAGCAGTTAAAAATCACATTCTTGGACTCCTCCTCGATCAGCACGATGAACTCGTTGGAAATCCCCAGCAGGCACTCCACGTCTGCCGACTGTCCGAAATCTCGGGCCACCACGCTCCAGGTGACGGCACCCACGCTGTGGAGATGTGCGTCCTTCCGCGGTTTCACACGCTCCTTCTTCTTGGCCCCCAGCGTGATGAAGCTGAATTTCACCGCAGAGTCCACCGTCGTCGTGCTCACGAAGTTCTCCGCAAGGTCCTTGAGATACTCCTGCCGTGTACGGGTCGCCATGGCACGAAACTTCTCAGATTTGTGGGCCGCATTTTCCCCGTTGATCACCTTAGCCAGCAGGAAGTCCCTGAAGACGGCTGACTTGGGAAAGGTCACGCCTTTAGGAATGGGAGGGCCGAACGGAGGCACATCTTTTGATCTGGATACTGCAACACTGCAAAGGTCACAAAGAGAGATTGGAATGTCTGGTGTAGCTAATGCAATTCACACTTCACCATATTGCTCAAGATGCACTTCACAGATCTGATAACATTTCAAAGAAATTGCAAAAATCTGTCATTTCTATCTTCCATGAAACACAAAGGAGACATTTTGAAGAAATTTCATGCAATCTTTCACAATGAAAGCAGCAGTGAACATGAATCCATCCATCCATCCACCCATCCATCCATCCATCCATCAATCCACACCCATCCCCACTCACCCACCATCCATCCATCCATCCATCCTCACCATCCTCCATCCACCCATCCAACCATCCATCCACTCACCCACCAACCATCCATCTCCATCCACCATCCTCATCCACACCACATCCATCCATCCACTCACCCAATGCATCCATCCATCCCCTCATCCACCATCCACCATCCACACATCCATCCATCCATCCATCCATCCATCCACCCACCAATCCATCCATCCATCCATCCATCCCATCCACACACCAATCCATCCATCCATCCATCCATCCACCTACCCACTCATCCATCCATCCACTCACCCACCGATCCACCCCCCACCATCCATCCATCCATCCATCCATCCACCCATCCATCCATCCACACACCCACCCATCGATCGATCCATCCATCCATTCTTCCACCCACCGATCCACCCACCCACCCATCCATCCATCCATTCACCCATCCACACATCCATACATCCATCAACCCATCCATACATCCATCCATCCACCTATCCATCCACCCATCCACTCATCCATCCATCCACCCACTCGTCCATCTATCATCCATCCATCCACCCATCCACCATCCATCCATCTACCCACTCGTCCATCTATCATCCATCCATCCACCCATCCACCATCCATCCATCTATCCACTCGTCCATCTATCATCCATCCATCAACCCATCCATACATCCATCCACTCACCCATCCATCCATCCATCCATCCATCCACTCATCCATCCATCCATCCATCCACCCACTCGTCCATCTATCAACCATCCATCCACCCATCCACCCATCCATCCATCCATGAAGAGGTTTAAAGAATTTAGGAAGAAATTTTTTCAAAACTTTTTCAAAAAATATAAAAGCAGTTATTCGTTTTTTTTTGTTTGTTTGTTTGTTTGTTTTTTGCAAATAATCAACATTTACATTTTTCTTTGATCACGACATTTCTAAATTTGTAAGTTTTTATTTTTTTTATTTATATTTTTATCTAAGCTTTATCTCAATTTCCATGAAATTTTTAATAGTTTTAGTTTTAGCTCTAGTTAACAATAAAGCACGAGACGGGAGTGAAGATTATCAGTGATTAGCAACTTAAAATTAGCTTTGTTCCTCACGCAAAGCTACAGTATGGCTTCAGAAGACTTATAATATATACGATGGTCAAATCATATTGACTGTTTTAATATTACTTTGCACATTTTTACCCCTTTTTGGGCTTTACAGCCACTGGTTTCTGCAGGTTCATTACATGGGAAAGAGCTCAAACCTTCTTTATAATTTCTTCATTTGTGATCCACGGATGAGAGAAAGCGGTTTGGAACGGCATGTGGACGAGTCAATAATGACAGAATTTACCCTTTAATTGCAGTAATGAAATGACTCAAACAGCCTTTGGCACTGCTTTTACACAGAAGATCAAAAATTACAGGCAAGCCAGGCATTTAGACACATGATTGATTCCTTTAGGTCCTCCAGCATTTAAAGCAGGTTCTTAAGCTTCATTGATACTCTTCTCTTCAAAGTAACAGACATCTATGGTACATACAATCACTTCATTTCTCTTAATAGCTATCATAATTTACGATGTAAATCAAAGGCATCGTTCTCAGACAGCTGCTTCACTTGCCTGTAGCAGACATTCTCAGTGCACGGATTGTGGACTTTAACGATGACGAACACATGCTGGAAATGGGACCGGATGTTTTTGGGTGTGAAGGGCAAGGCACCAGGCTCCTGAAACACGATGGTGACGATGTCATTTCCTATGTGCCTCTTTCTGAGCAACTGGTGAGAGAAGTGAACAAACAGAGGTGAACGGACAGTTCAAACACCATCATGAACAGGAAGTGAGGGTTTTGGAAATGTGAAATTGTATTTGCATGTCCATCAGCTTCAAAGTGCCTTGAAAAAAAGATGACGTATCAATCCAGTTCATTTCGGCTAATATGTTCTAAAAGAAACACATTTTTAATCCTTTTTTGTAATTAGGGTTAATTTTTAACACATTTGCCAAACGCTGGATGGATATTCATTGTGTTTGGCTCTTAAATCAAAGCAGTCTGAGGAGGTTTAAAGAATTTAGGAAGGAAATTCTTTTCACAGCAAAAAGAAACAGACTAAAAATATAAAAGAGCTATTAAAATATTTTAAAAAAATGCAAATAATCACCAGCAATGTGCCATCTGGTGTAATTTTGGTGCCATAAATGGCACAGAAGACGCCTGCAGATGCTGTGGAAGACTATTTAAAATCTCTTAAGCTCATCATGCATAAGTACCTGAATCTGGGAATTTTTTTCTAGAACAGTCAGCCTTCATATCTCATAGATGTTGGATAAGAGCGTTTGTCGACAGAGTCAGGAACTCAATATATTCTATTAACCCTGAGCCGCTCTATACGGATGTCATATTAACTGTGTGCCTGCCTTCCTGTGAGTGGCCAAGGGTTACAAACAGGATTATGGGTGAGACGGGGCGGATGAGAAGATGAGAGGCTGAACTGTGCCCGGGTCTTCTGGAAGCTTACGGCCAGGGATTTATTCGCTAATCCTGCGCAATCGAACAGAATTGAAGTTGGAGAAGAAAAAGACAGAAAATCCTCTAATCCTGCCAATCGACTGTCAGAGACGCAAGTGACAGTGATGCGGCTGGAGTGGCTCTACCAAAGTTTATGCATTTGATAGACTATAAACCTATTATGATATATAAAACATATCGAGTACTGTACATTTAATGGTATTACATTTAATGCATCTACCAAATTTGACAATTATAATTTCATATCAAATCCAGACGTTTTATAAAAGTGAAGTTATCTGCAGTCTGCAGGATTGGCAAAATTCCACTGAATTCCAGCTTTGTCACATTTTTTTTTTTCTTCCCTAAAAAGAAGTAAATGCTTTAAAAATGCATATGCATACAATTTTGAAATCTATAAAATAAAATAATAAAAAGCGAAGAATCCATATATGTTGTACAGTTCAGAATGGTTAGACATAATTAGATGTTCAAACCTGAGAGAAAAAAAATAAATCAATAAACATTGTTTAAAAGTGGGAAAAAGAATAATATATATATATATATATATATATATATATATAATATATATATATTCAGAGTTACATTTATATACTCAGATTTATAAATCTATATTTTGATTTCTAAATAATTATTCTGAACTATATTCATTAGTACTACTTCAACTTAACAACAATATCATCATCAGAACCTGATGATCATGTTCTCCAGCATGATTTGAGATGGATGGATGGATGGATGAATGGGTGGATGGATGGATGGATGGATGGGTGGATGGGTGGATGGATGGATGGATGAATGGGTGGATGGATGGATGGATGGATGGATGGGTGGATGGGTGGATGGATGGATGGATGGGCGGATGGATGGGTGGATGGACTGGTGCGTGGATGGATGGATGGATGGATGGATGGGTGGATGGATGGATGGATGGGTGGATGGATGGATGGAGGGTGGATGGGGGTGGGTGGGTAGATGGATGGATGGGTGGATGGATGGTGGTGGATGGATGGATGGATGGATGGATGGATGGATGGACTGGTGGATGGATGGGTGGGTGGATGGGTGGATGGATGGACTGGTGGATGGATGGATGGATGGATGGATGGGTGGGTGGATGGATGGATGGATGGATTTTTTTCCGATTCCTAATACAAAACTCCTTTATCCCTAAGTTTCAGGTTTAAAGTAGATGTTGATCTCTTTGACTGGTCTCACTGCTCTGATTTCCACGTATATCAGAGCGTCTCCAGCAGACCAGTGGATTCGTCTATTCCACCTGTAGAAGAATCTGACACACATCACAGCCCGATCCCCTCCAGGATCAGCCGACAGAAAAGCACCAACACATCCCAACATCCCTAACTCTTTAAAGACACCAAAAATACCAACAGAGGTATTGGTAAAATGATTCAACTAGTTGTTAAAGAGGACATATCATGGAACGTACCAGTAATTATCACATAATAAAACAAATCAGGGTAATCAGAACCCCTATGTGAAGACATTAGCCAATCACAAGAGAGCTCATTAGCATGAAGAATATAAGTGGGCTTCAGAAAAATGAGGACACTGACCTGCTGCCTGTTGTTGGGTGTGTAGGGCAGAAGTGTGGAGACGTGGAACATCAGCTCATAGTCCTTGTAGGTCGTGTAGAGAGAGTGAGTGCCGGTCGAGTCCGCTGTAACGGAGGAGAGTTGTCAACAACAGGACAAACAACATCTTGTGTTTGGGCCACAAGGGAACACAGAGAGGAGAAACAGGACTGAACATTTTTCTCTGCTGACTCGGTTTTTACTTGCCCTGACAACATTATCACTGAAAAAAGTGATAATATATTTTCATGAATGTGGTAAATAAACTGCTATCTATGGAGGAGTCCGACAGCTCTCGGATTTCAACAAAAATATCTTAATTTGTGTTCGGAAGATGGACGAAGGTTTTACAGGTTTGGAACAACATTAGGGTGAGTAATTAATGACAGAATTTTAATTTTTGGGTGAACTAACCCTTTAAAATGATCAAACCAGACCTGCCTGACCAGTGGAAACCAGCTTGGTGACCAGCTAAGACCAGCAGACCACCTTAGGCTGGTTTAAGCTGTGTTTCTCTCTTAGTAAGAAAACACAAGCAGAAATATGTGCAGCTTTGGTCAAATCTCTCTGGGTTAGAGACAGAAGGTTCATTTAACGTTACGCCAGGTACGTCTCAGCATGAGACACTGATGAGCGGAAGAGAGACATCAGCTCCTCCAGCTCATGCACCATCAGCTCCAATCAGAAACAGACGTGCAGATGTGAGGGGGTGTTTAAAACTTTTGAGATCTTACACAAAGTTTGCTATAATAGGAGTTACAAGAAATTACCATGGTATTGTTATGGACATGGTAACAGTATATGAATATGAATATGAATATGAATATATAAATGGTAACCATTTATATATATATATACTAGGGGGGAAACGGCACACAGAAGTCACCTCGGTTTTGGGGTCCCAGTTTGGTACGGGAAATAGGAACAATGTTTCACACTTTAGTTTAGGGTCCAGTTCTCACTATTAACTATTGCCTCAATAAACCCCTAATTACTGCTTATTAATAGTTAGTAAGATAGTGGTTAAGCTTAGGGATTGGAGAGGATTAAAGGGATAGTTCACCCAAAAATGAAAATGTGATGTTTATCTGCTTACCCCCAGGGCATCCAAGATGTAGGTGACTTTGTTTCTTCAGTAGAACACAAATGATGATTTTTAACTCCAACCGTTGCGGTCTGTCAGTCGTATAATGCATGTCAATGGGAACTCCATCTATAAGAGTCAAAAAAACATGCACAGACAAATCCAAATTAAACCCTGCGGCTCGTGACGACACATTGATGTCCTAAGACACGAAACGATCGGTTTGTGCGAGAAACTGAACAGTTATATAATTTTTCACCTCTAAAACACCACTATGTCCAACTGCCTTGCGCATCCTGGTTGGTGAGGTCTCAAAACGCGTTCTGATGACGGAAGTGATGTCTCGCGCTTATCCTTCAATGAGTGCGAGACATCACTTCCGTCATCAGAGCGTGTTCAGACCTCACCAATCGGATGCGCAAGGCAGTTGGACACAGTGGTGTTTTAGAGGTAAAAAAATTATATAAATACTGTTCGGTTTCACGCACAAACCGATCGTTTCATGTCTTAGGACATAAATGTGTCGTCACGAGCCGCAGGGTTTAATTTGGATTTGTCTGTGCATGTTTTTTTGACTCTTATAGACGGTGTTCCTATTGACATGCATTATACGACTGACAGACCACAATCATCATTTGTGTTCTACTGAAGAAACAAAGTCACCTACATCTTGGATGCCCTGGGGGTAAGCAGATAAACATCAAATTTTCATTTTTGGGTGAACTATCCCTTTAAGGGATGTAGAATATGGTCATGCAGAATAAGGCATTAATATGTGCTTTATAAGTACTAATAAACAGCCAATATTCTAGTAATATGCATGATAATAAACAACTAGTTAATAGTGGGAATTGGATCCTAAAAGCTGTTGAAATGCTATTTCATGCATTCTGACTTATTTACACTGTTAAAGAGTTGGATTCTCTTGCTAAACATGGGCAAAGTTTCAAAACATGAGTTGGACGTATGACGGAGTATTTCTGTGCCAAAAATACTCTTCCAAATCCTCACGGTCTTTTTTTCAAGTATGTTCTCCCGGAAGAGCGCGCGTGCACACGTCGACCAGAACGAGAGAGCAGGAGCACGCCCATCAACGCGCGTTCGGCTTTATGGAAGTCGTCGGCAGCGCTGCACAGGTCACAGGACTTCACGAAATCAACAATGTCACCAAAAAAAGTGTGTTTTTGGTTGTGAGGGAAAGAGAAGCTTAAGAACCCAGCGTTAAGCTGAGAGTTTTGTGCTCACGCATTACATTGATGCGCTTGTGATATTTGTTATTAAAATAACCATAGAAACTGATAGTTTCAATCACTTTTTTATTGGTTAAATGAATGGATGAATAGCTGCTCGAGCCCTCAGGATCGGCGCTTATGGTTTCATAAACAAGGCCCAGTTCTACGCTGGATTTACAGATCGTTTGAAACTGAAGGATGGAGCGGTCACAGCAATTATGATCCCGGTCGGAACCGCAGGTGGAGAGTAAAACTGCTTCAAATGTCTGTTTTGTTGGCAATAGGCTCGTAAGTGCATATAATGTAAACAACACGAACGTAGTGAATTCATTATTCATCATTCATACGCTATATTCATTATAGGGATTCAAAAGTTATCCATTGATATTGTGATGGTGTATTGTGTGTGTTTAAATATATTTGTTTAGCTGATCATTGATAGCTTGCAGACGATCTCTACACAAAAGCTGCGCGTGCTCGTGACAGCTCGTCACTCTTTAGCTCCGCTCACACGGCACGCCTCCAGGCGCTCGACTGTTTTCGGAAAGACGCGGTACAGCGTATGTATCTTTTATAAATATGATAAAACTAAAGACTTTTCGACGATATGAAGGATGCACTACTACTCTATAGGTACTCAAGATTAACATGAGATTGGCAGAAACTGTGTGTGATATTAAGAACAAAGCAGTAAACAGAATACACTCTTTCATAGGTCATATTTTTTTGCAGGGCTGATAAAAACAAAAGTTAGTAGGTCACAATCAGCTATGAAACTGAAAAGCATCTCGCGTTATAAAAGTACAAAATTATAGAATAATGAAAAATAAAACTTGTGCATTAGGAGTGTTACAATTTGCTCCACTTAAACTATATTTAAACATTCAAATGTTCCGCTCCGTTTCGCGCACAGTTGAGAGCGCGAGCCTTTCAAAGTATTCTTCTTTGTCCATGAGCGCAGAAAGACGCATTCGACCTAGAGGACTTTGTTTTCAAGCAAGCGCTCAAGTTATTTGCGTATGCACTGTTCTTCTTCTGCTCTTTTCCTGTTGTCACAGTTAGCAAACAGCGTTGTATTACCACATGCGCCCCCTTCTGGATTGGAGTGTCGATCGCATGTGACTGACTGTATTCATCGTCTGACTGTATGAACCGAACCATACGAATACATGTACTGTTACATCCCTAATATACACACACAATCAAGCACAAGCCAAGCACAAGCCAAGCACAAAATGGCAAAATATTTAGTGGTCTTTCAATGGTTTTAACCATTTTAATCACAAATCACTTGGTCAGAAAATTAGCGAGAATTGCAAAATTGCTTAGTGTTTAGCCATTTTGGGCTTGGCCCATTTTTTTCCCCCCAAGAGTGTATACAGTATATAAAAGAGCACAATATACACTGTGTTGTCTGTACATGGTGTTAGCTTTAGCACATACTCTTGTTGTCCAGCTGTGCTCGGTACTTGGTGAAGCCCTTCAGTCGGACTCTCTGACCGAGCAGATCCAGGAACTCGTCCAGCGCCGGCCCGGCGTTCTCATTATTGTACATCTCCTCCTCTGTGCTCTGACCCGCTTTACAATACAGGACGCCCACTTTGTGCTGGAAACTCAGCTGCAAAACGAGCAAACACACAAATATTAGATGTCATTACTGATCAAATATCAATAAAACTCAATTTAGGTTGCACTTTATTTTAAGGTGACGTTGTTACAGTGTAATAAGTACTAAGTAATATTAATTAACTACATGTACTTACTATAGGGTTCTAATTATGCGCAATTTACTGTTCTTACTATAGTAAGTACATGTAGGAATGTGTAACTACTTCACTAAAATAAAGTGGTACCTTGTCGGAGCTAAACGCTTTTTGCAATCAGTTGAGGATCCCAGCAAAGTTTCATACATTGCCTTGTTAAGAAACAGTAAGAGTCACAGAATATACTTCAAGGGATAGTTTGTGAGAAACTATGACTAAAACTTCACACCTCAAGCAAAACCAATTAGTCAGGTATGCATCAGTGCATGTAAACACAGATGAGGTCATCAATGAATTGGTCATCTTTGAACCATCAGGCAGCTGCACATTTATTTTCCGGGTGTGGATGAAGCAAAGTCTGATGGGTCCATCGTACACAAGTCCATTCAGAAGAGCTCAGTCTGTGGGATGAACATCAGTTCAAACAGGTTCAACAGTGACTACGGGAGGAGACGCTTCAGAGACGTGCTGTTCGTGAGGATTTAATAATCATTATGGAAATTGAGGGATTGGGATGTCTGTGGGATCACATCATGTTCTGACTGTGAAATTACAGGTGAAATGTGTCGTTTACGTGCAGCCTGAAGTGTCAAAAACAACTGCATAATAATGATCACTTACAGACGAGTTTCTCAAACAACCACGGTCCTGTTTGTGCCAGAAAATCTTTGACACAATTAGTTTGAAGAAGTGTTATTTTGATATTTTTTATATACTATTATAGTCTTTACTACTTTTTTGAATGAGATTTTATTTTTATATTTGCAGTTTACATTTTTAGTTTTATTTTTAGGATTTTTATTATGTGCTTTTGCCATTTTATTTTAGACTAAATAGCTTAATTAATTTTTACTTTAGTTTAATACTTCAACAAACTACACTCTAAAAAATGCTGGGTTAAAAACAACCCAAGTTGGGTTGAAAATGGACAAACCCAGCGAATGGGTTGTTTTAACCCTTAACCCAGTGACTGGGTTGTTTTAACCCAGAGAATGAGTTGTTTTAACCCAAAGAGTGACTGGGTTGTTTTAACCCAGCGATTGGGTTGTTTTAACCAGCGAATGAGTTGTTTAAACCCAGAGAATGAGTTCTTTTAACCCAGCGATTGGGTTGTTTTAACCCTTAACCCAGTGACTGGGTTGTTTTAACCCTTAACCCAGCGATTGGGTTGTTTTAACCAGCGAATGAGTTGTTTTAACCCAGCGATTGGGTTGTTTTAACCCTTAACCCAGCGAATGAGTTGTTTTAACCCAAAGAGCGATTGGGTTGTTTTAACCCAGCGATTGGGTTGTTTTAACCCTGCGAATGGGTTGTTTTAACCAGCGAATGAGTTGTTTTAACCCAGAGAGCGATTGGGTTGTTTTAACCCAGCGAAGGGGGGTTGTTTTAACCCAGCAAATGGGTTGTTCTAACCCTGTGAATGGGTTGTTTTAACCCTTAACCCAGTGATTGGGTTGTTTTAACCAGCGAATGAGTTGTTTTAACCCAGAGAATGACTTCTTTTAACCCAGCGATTGGGTTGTTTTAACCAAGCGAATGAGTTGTTTTAACCCAAAGAGCGATTGGGTTCTTTTAACCCAGCGAATGGGTTGTTCTAACCCTGTGAATGGGTTGTTTTAACCCTTAACCCAGCAATTGGGTTGTTTTTACCCAGCGAATGAGTTGTTTTAACTCAGCGAATTAGTTATTTTAACCCAGTGAATGGGTTGATTTAACCCAGCGATTGGGTTGATTTAACCCAGCGATTGGGTTGATTTAACCCAGCAAATGGGTTGTTCTAACCCAGCGATTGGGTTGTTTTAACCCAGTGAATGAGTTTTTAAACAATAGCAATTTTTAAACAATAGTTGGGTTAAATAAAACTACCCAGCAGGTTGGGCAAACATTTAAAACAACCTATTTTTGCCCAAAATAAAAACATAAAACCATCAAAACAGTGTGTTAGCAAACCACCTGTGTTCTTCAATTACTGAATCCAGTCAATCTGGATTCAAACACTAAATCTTTTCCTTCATTTAATTTGATCAGAAGTGAGCTGTGACAGAAATCTCTTTGAAACACACAGCAACAACAATCAGTCACAATCCAACGCTAAGACGTGGTGAAATGCCATCACAAACTCTGACCCTCGCAGCGAAACACTCCTTACGCAACCATAACCCAGTTCAGATGCGCTGAACAGGGCTGATGAGGCAGGAAAAAATGGCCTCTCTGCATGATGGAGCTGATATTTCAGCGCTCAGTAATCAGACTCGACTCTCTTACGTGGGTCAAGTATTCCCAGCTTGGAAACCATGCTGTTGTCATGACGACCTTGGTCTCTGAAACCTTCAGCCGACTGTTTTGGATTAGGAACAGCCAGTGACTTCCACGGCATCTACTCGAGCAGCGCTAATGCAGTCCAGAGGAGATGCCCTACTTGGCTTTAGAAAGGACACACACACTGGGATAAGTGCAGTATACTTGAGTTATAAAAGAGGTAAATGACGACATCCAAACTGCTGACACATTCTGAATGGGTAGGTATACGGCCAACAGGCAGATTTTAGACAAAGCAAATGGTGAGAAAAACACAGAGAAGTCATATGAGCCAACAGTGATGTCATGCGCTTGCTTCCTCCTGTCAGTTTCCATTTCAACTGCATCAAAAAGTCAAAAGTTCTGTTACAAACCCTAGTAAGATACCTCATAATAATACAGTAACACTTTACTTAAAACCTTCATATATATAATGCACTTTAGATGTATTTTTATTGCATTAATTAAGCCTTATAATGCATACAGTCTTTTGTAACAACAGTTATAATACTTGTCTATTCATTGAACACACCTTTAGAAAGTATAATGCATTAAAGGATTAATTCACTTCAGAATTAAAATTTCCTGATAATTTACTCACCCCCATGTCATCCAAGATGTTCATGTCTTTCTTTCTTCAGTCGAAAAGAAATTAAGGTTTTTGAGGAAAACATTCCAGGATTTTTCTCCATATAGTGGACTTCACTGGGGTTCAACGGGTTGAAGGTCCAAATGTTAGTTTCAGTGCAGCTTCAAAGAGCTCTACATGATCCCAGACGAGGAATAAGAGTCTTATCTAGAGAAAACATCAGCCATTTTCTAATAAAAAAATAAAAATTATATACTTTTTAACCAAAAATGCTCGTCTTGCACTACTCTAAGATGCTCCATGCATTACGTATTCACGTTGGAAAGGTCACAGCGGAAGTACCGCGGTAGGGCGAAAAACTATCCCACTTTCTCCTCCAACTTCAAAATCGTCCGACATTGTTGTTTTACCTTTTTTTTTTAAGGCCGTCTGACTTAGGGTGCTTTCACACCTGAACGTTTGTTTCAGAACCTGGTGCGTTTTCTCCCCTGGCTCGGTTTGTTTAGGCATATGTGAACATGGCAATCGCGCTCGGACCCGCACCAAAACAATCGCTCCGTCTGAACGAGGTGGTCTCGACCCGATTACAAACGAACTCTGGAGCGGTTCGCTTGTGGTGTGAAAGAAATCCGACCCAACGGACCAATGACCCAAATGATATCATATTTCATAGTGGGAATGCGTTATATAAAATGCAGCAGTGTTTGATCCTGTAGTGAGCACATTAGTTACTGCAGTTAAAAACCAAAGAGCAGCTCATCATCTTAAAATGTTGTGTAATCACGCTTATCTGTGCAAGTCCTGACGAAGCCTTGATTCCATTCTTGCTGCATTATAACATTCATATAGTGTTTCCATGTGTCTCGCCTACTAGACAGCGCCGAGAGATAGAGAGAGCGCGCTTGAATTAATATGGATATAATTTAACAGCAGGAATGAAGGCTACATTCGTATAGTGTTTGCGTGTGTCCTGACAGTACAAAAAAGCCACAATATGCTCATGGAGTGAACTTGTAAATCATTTTAATGGATGACGCTGAGAAAACTCTGACCAATAAGGGGACAGTTGTACACGCATGTGACTTGCATAACCACATTTTTGTGAGCTTTGAAATATCGCCTTGTGAAAGCAAACCGAACCAAGAAGAAAATGCAACATTGTAACAAAATTAGTCCCTGTTTCGGAACAATGCAATCGATCTACAGGTGTGAAAACACCCTTAGTCTTTGCACGTTCGCTGGATCGGTACTTCCGCCTACGTCATACGTGACCTTTCCAACATGATTACGTAATGCGTGGAGCATCACAGAGCAGAGCAAGACGAGCATTTGAGGTTAAAAAGTATAGAATTTGTATTTTTTTTAGAAAATGGCTGATGGTTTCTCTAGATAAGACTCTTATTCCTCGTCTGGGATCATGTAGAGCTCCTTGAAGCTGCACTGAAACTGACATTTGGACCTTCAACCCGTTGAACCCCAGTGAAGTCCACTATATGGAGAAAAATCCTGGAATGTTTTCCTCAAAAACTATTTCGACTGAAGAAAGAAAGACATGAACATCTTGGATGACATGGGGGTGATAAAATTATCAGGAAATTTTAATTCAGATGTGAACTAATCCTTTAAAGCACATGACAAACAACCAGTTTCAGATGTAAAAAGGAATCTGCAAATATAATGGATTATACATAAAGGCTTTTAAGTTTTTACCAATAATATTTTAATAATTTTTTTAAACTTATAATAAATAAATAAAATAAACCCACAGAAAGGCAATCCCAGAATGCACTGTGACGGGCTCCGTGAAAAGACATTCAATTTTGTTTTTGTATATTTCTACTTATTAGAGTAATTAGCTTAATAATATACTAACACCAGTTTCTACTGCAATGAACTAGATATTTGGAGTTGATATACAGTAGTTACATTTAAAATCCCCCTGTAGTCCATAATTTTATCCCTTAAAACTCATCTTTGATCAACAAAATGACACATTTAAAGGTTTTTTCATGTGAAAAAAAAAAATCTTCATGCCTTAAAATAGCTTGAATGTAACTCTACACCCTTGCCTCATTTAGTATATGCAGATCTATGAATATGCAAATTAGCCCCGCCTCCACTCACTCATGCCAGCTCAGAGATCCACTCGGTCAACTTACTGAGGTAAACGCTGCACAATGTTATCGCTTTTTACAACATCAGAGAAATAACGGTAATTCATATGATTAGCCTTTTGCTTGACTATGTTATAAAACAGCTAATAATGTGTTGCTATACACCTATATTGCTAAATCTACAGGATTTTTCGTGTTACGATCATTTGTGTTGCAATGGTCAAAGACATCTGTCAAGTACATATTTACTCTTTTAACCCTTAAAAGCAAACAAACTAGGTAAGACAGTGGAAAACAAGGCAGCTCACTAGGGTTTGAAACAAGAAAGCATTCAATCTCTTATATCCAAGCCTGAAATCTTTGGCACAGATATTTTCCATTCTATCCTGATATATGAATCAGACATACAGCAGAGAGGATAACGGTTATGAAACACATTCTTCTGTCTGTTCATAACAAAGAGGTCAACATGGCTCTCAGACACAGATAAGCCTCTAAATGACATGAAACGCCACAAGAAAGAAAAAACACAGGCCAGTGATGGAGGGATAGAGAGAAAGAAAGAGTCAGTTATTCCAGGTTTCCCTTTGAGCCGAGTGCTTTACGTAACTCCATCCTGACCGCTGTGACATCACTGCGCGCTCTTCTGCACCCATCAGCCCTCGGGGCAGTAATGACTTCTTATGACTCTAAGACAAAACACCAGCAAACGGCTAGTGTCGTCATACAGCGCTTCATGAGCTGCACAGCGCTGACCGCTAAACTGCGTAAAACAGCACAAAAAATTATCTAATATGAGCACAACAGTGACCGTGCGCTTTTTCACCATCACTGCTAAAGGGATTTTTTTTTAAATTCAAATTTTCTGAGACGATATTAACATTTCTGAGATGAATCACAACATTACAAACTTTGATTTTGAAGCAAAAGCATTTTTAGAAAATAAGAAAAAAACAAAATGGAGCATTGCAGAAATTATGGTGCAACATAAAACTTTAAAAAAATTGTAAATACAGAAAAAATTTTTTATATTATATATATATATATATATATATATATATATATACACACACACACACACACACACACACACACACACACACACAGACACACACACACACTTCTAATATCAATTTTTAAAAATATTTTTAAATTAGTATTTTAACTATATTTAAAATACATTAATTAATAATCATGTAAATTATTTTAAATATTATATATACTAAATATTGTATATCATAAAAGTGTAATATTGAATAAAAAATATAAAAAACAATTACAGATAAAATAATATACATAAATATTAATATATTTAAAATACATTAATTAATAATCATGTAAATTATATTTAAATATGATATATACTAAATATGTGTATATCATAAAAGTGTAATATTGAATAAAAATAACAAAAAAACACAATTACACATAAAAATATAATATATATATACATTTAAAAAAAAAAGTTTAAAAAATATTTGTATTCAGATATAGACTGATTAAATATATACTAAATATAAATTATAATACACAATTTATTTTTAATATATAGTTTTTTTCTCAATATAAAACAATATATAAATTAACACAATATATAATATAATATTGCATTAACATACTGTATTATAATTCACACATATATATATATATATATATATATAATATATTTTAATATTAAAAAGTATATACATATAATATATACTTATATTATATATATATATATATATATATAATATATATATATATATATACCAATGTATAATATAATATATATAAATAATATCTTAAGCTTAACTTCAGAGCTCATGGTAGGTATTGTCTTAAAATGTTGCTAAAGATCAACATTCAGCTAGTAAAGATTGACTAGTGGACTTTAAAAAGTTATGAGCAGTCTTGAAGAAAAAAAAAAAGAGATTACTAACTTTTAAGACTAGTCTAAGCAGTTTATTCAACTGGCCCCTGCTGACCCCTACTGTTGTGCTCTACAGCAAAGTTTAGTTTCTGCTAAGCAGCCACTGATTCTGTCGTCCTGTGAGACGACTCACACAAACGCAAGAGAAGAAAGAACAGGAAATGGAATGACAAAGTTCACTTCTCATTATCTGTCACCATCAAGTGAGCAGTGAACCTTTCCCGCAGCAGCCCAAGGTAACGTGATACGGTTCCTGCTCTTTTGTACGCGCCCCTGAGGGCCGTGTGGGTGGCAGACTGGAGGTCATTAGCACATTATGTGACATAGGTGTTGTTTTTCACACCTACTTCCCCAGAGGCGAAGATCACCATTCATCTCCAAACCAGATGATCTTCGGCAACCAGCTGAACGTGCATGTGCTGTTTTAAAGACAAAAAACTTATTTCCTTAAAGGGGATCTATTATGCTCTTTTTCAAAGTCTTGAATTTGTTTTTGGGGTCATTAAAGGTGAAGTGTGTAATTTTAGTGGCACTAACAGTATCGCAAAACAGGAACGAAGGACATTTGAGTGGTACGTGCCAAACCAAAACTTGATCCCTGAATTATAAACATAGTACGCATGAACGGCCATACAAATAACACACTCCAAGTCTGAGGCCAACATTATGCTGTTCCAACTGGTAGCAATTCAGCTCACGTTATCCAGATTACCCAGCTCAAGTTGAGAGAACTCCCAGGCACACGAGAGGTCGTGTGCCAAACGGTATTAAACAGTGCTTCACAGAGTTTTCTTGTTCGACTAACTAAGAGGGAAACCTACACAGGGTCTACGCTAAAAAAACACAACTCTTCTGGGACAAACCCTTATATGAGAAACATGAAACTATAATCAATAAAGAGCCATTTCATCCAGCAATGCAATGTTTTTTTTCTTCTTCCATTTTTGTCACTTATGTAAGACTAAACACCCTGGGAATTTTCTGACAGCTTCAAGCAACAAGATTCATAGCACACGTGTCAAAGGGAATGCACAGTTTGACATTCATAAGACAGGGAGCTAGCAAGATATAAAGGGCCCTATCATGGAGCGACGCAAGTATTTTTTACTAGTTTCAGCCCGACACAGTTATCATTTTCACATCCAGCAAGTTGTTTAAATAGCAAATGCACTCGCAAGGCTGCATTTATTTGATGAAAAAATACAGTAAAAACAGTAATACTGTGAAATATTAAAATTTTTGTTGACAAATTGCTTTTGTTTCTCTTTTGTGAGTCACTTTGGATAAAAGCGTCTGCTAAATGTATATATTACAGTTTAAAATGTGAATATATAGTAAACTGTAATTTATTCCTGTGATCAAAGCTGAATTTTCAGCATCATTACTCCAGTCTTCAGTCCATATTTAGCACTCGAGAGATCTTCAGTAAACACTCTTTAAAGACGATAATGAAACATTATTGAGAGGGTGGGAATGAAACGTCTTGAAACGTCTATGAAACAGAATGTAATTTTGGCTATATTAGTCCGTCCTGATTCACATTTCCACTCCAAGTTGGGAAATCAATGGGCGACTGGAGCTGTTATTGATCGACCTGCATGATATTGGCTGATTTTCTGCCTCAGAACCAAGACGACAATCTGAAACCGTGTTGACAGATGCTCCATGGGAAAAACAGCTCTACATATGGTGTATTTGAGACCAAATGCATGTTGATTTTGAGTCATATAACCATGCATTATTTGCATTAACACTTTCAGAACTGCTGTGTTACAGATATAATTCAGATTTGTGAGAAACGGTTACTTTTCTTATGCACATTCTCAAGGCATCTTTACACAGCCAAGTTAAGGCTGTAAAACTCAGTGTTAAAGATACAATGCTGCATTAAAGCCAGACTAAATTATGGCTGTTCTGACCCACCTCAGGCCCTAGGATCAAAAATATACAGTTTTAATTGCTGTTTAAATGCATTTATGCCACCTCTAAGCAGCATTAAATACTCTGTGTAAAGACACCAAAATGCCACTTAAGAAGCTTTTAATTAAAAGTTAATTAATTACTTCTCTGAAGTGCAAGACGTTTTAAGAATCATTCTGTCATTTTCTTTTTTGATGATAGCTGATGTTACAAGTTTTCTTGCACAACAACTGTAGGAACAACTGTATTTTGGAAGAAATTATGGTTAGCATGGTATATCGGAAGTATCTAAAACCCTCATAACCACTGTAAAAATCAGAAAAAATTAAATGTAAAAATGTTAAAGAATCGGTCACCGAAAAACCCATACTGATTGACCACTACTTTGAGCATTAGAACAATGAATGTTGCTTATTGCTATAAAACATCAGTAAAAGCAATATATTAAAAGACATTATGCATTAGGGCTGCATGATTAAACTAAATAAAACATTTATTGATAATAATAACAATAAATAAATATAGCTGTAAGCAGCAGTTAAGGGGCCAAGCACAAACAATTAGCAATTAAAGGCATATTAAGATGATTTTAGGCAAAATGACTAAAAAAATCATAAACACGGTCACTAATAAAGATTTAATGGTTTATCACTTTTGACCAATAGATGGTGCTGTGACCAAATTGATGAGGTGTGGTCAGGGTGAGGTGACAATAACACATGCAAAGTTTGGTGTCAATATGCCAATATTTCAATATTTTGGAATCATGCCTCAAATTTTTTGCTGTGGTATACGAAAACAATTTTGTCTATTGACATGAAATCCAACATTTTTTGTCGGCACAGTCTGAAGATGATACAATTTGATTTTGGTGAAAATCGGACGAACAGTCTAGGAGGAGTTAGAAAAAGTAGCTTTTGAAAGAAAATCAAAATGGTGGACAGGAAGTTTGTCCATAACCGGTATCTATGTTCTCGGCATGACCCAATGAATCTATTGAGACCATTTTCATTACAATAGGTTAATATAGTCAAAAGTTATTCAAATTTTTGGAAATTTCATTATAACTTTTGACCACAAGGTGGTCTCGAAACTTTTTGAGTTACTGGTTACTGTCAGGGCATGGTGCCGAAGACCCATACCAAGTTTCGTAACGATACGCTAATGTGTTTATAAAATACAGCATTTTATGACAAACTCAAAATGGTGGATATGGGAAAATTGTATATCATTTGACTCGGCATGACGGCAAATCTAACGAGACCACAGTTATGATTTTTGGACAAACCGTTCAGAAGTTATAAGCAAAAATAGCCATTTTTCATATCTCCGGACCAGTAGGTGGTGCTGTGCCGAAATGCAGCAAGTAACCTCAGGTCATTCTTGTGATGACATGTACCAAGTTTGGTCAGAATACGATAAATCGTTGAGAAGATACAGCCTTACAACTATTGTCGCAAGCACTTCGTAAAATTTGTTTGTGCGTTTTTCGAAAACGGTTTGACAAATTGACTTGAATTCCATAACTTTTTGTCAGCATGATCTGAAGAAGATCTGCTGCAGCTCAGTTTCAGGGTCTTGGCAATCTTCTTATAGCCTACGCCATCTTTATGTAGAGCAACAATTCTTTTTTTTCAGATCCTCAGAGAGTTCTTTGCCATGAGGTGCCATGTTGAACTTCCAGTGACCAGTATGAGAGAGTGAGAGCGATAACACCAAATTTAACACACCTGCTCCCCATTCACACCTGAGACCTTGTAACACTAACGAGTCACATGACACCAGGGAGAGAAAATGGCTAATTGGGCCCAATTTGGAGGGGTGTACTCACTTTTGTGGCCAGCCCTACTATTCATATCATTTACTTAACTACGGCTTCAACCGCAGCTCATCCAATCAGATTTCAGCATTCTAGATTAGTACACACCCCTTGCTCGTCCAGTTTGAGGAGCTGTTCGGGGACTTTGGGTGAGTTGAGGGCCAGTCGGAGGCACTGGATGTTCAGCTCAGGCACCACGTACTCCAGCACTTCCTTCAGAGGGAGACCGCGGGCCGTCCCGTGCCTCGCCGTGGAAGGCACAGCATCCTCCAGGATCGCCCCTCGCAAGGTAGTTAACTGATGAGGGCCAGAGAAAGAGAAGAGCTGTTAGTGTGCTTGAATTACAAAGAGATTCATTAAACATTGCATGCATTTGTGACATTTTCCTGCATCAAACTATCAAAATCTTTATTATCCGATGACAAGACAGCAGTTTTTACTATTCTGGGTCAACATATCAGCCGAGTATGTGACCTCAAGTACTTAATCCTGTCAGTTTATGAGAAAATAAAACTTTCAGTAAGGAAATGTAGAGATCCCATTGGGATATCAAGTTATTGGCAGGAGATTCGAGAGCGTACTCTTGTCTGAAAGGAAGAAATTGAGTCTTGACCCTTTTATCTGCACTTATAAAGTAAAAGCCTTTTAAGCTGAATTCTCAAGCATCTCTTTAAAGGGTCATTCTGAGATTTTGATTCATGTGAGTATCTATGGCATGTAGGAAATGACAAAAGGCTTCATAATTCAGTCTAATTGTGAACAAGAGCCATTAGAAGCTGAAGATCAAAGCCCAAGGTTTAGTGCAGCGATGCAATTGATAAGAGAAAGGAATCTGCATGTCGGCGTTTGTTGATTTACTGTCCTTGAAAATTATGATAATAAGAATATTTCAGCCCAAAAAAAAAAGAAAAAAGTTAATTATATTTTGCATAAGGAAATATAAAGTTTATTTTAAGATCATTAAGATTATTTCCATGACAATTAAGATTATCCATCCCAAAACAAATAAATAATCAAACAAGTAAATTAATGAATAAATAAACAAATGATTCACATTTATTTTCATAATTTGGATAGAGACAAATAGATTTCATACATAAATAAAATTATTATTAATTGATTAATAGGGATTCTTGTAAATGTTGCCAATGAAGACATTTTCAATCTTGTAATTTTGAAAGGGGGAGGGTTTTATCTCTTAATATTAATTAAATCCTTAATTTCAGCAGGTAAAACTTTATACTTTTTAATTATTTAAATGTTTATGTGGAAAATATTTCAAGTGCGACACCTCTAGTCCATCTGAAAATCCTCTGAAACTAAAAGCTGTATTGTAATTAGGGCCATCAATCAATTAATTTTAACTACATGATATGCTCATTAATTAATGTAATTAAAATCACAATTATCAATATTTATTTATATCAGTATTTGCTGAGAAATTTACGTCCATTAGTCAAGCACTCACGTACCTGACTCGTCCTGAAGGTGACCCGATAGTTATACTGTGACGCCTCTTTGTCTTTCCCATCATCCAGCTTTTCTCTCCGCACGCTGATGGCCACCGGACCCAAGTTCTCATCCACCCCGAAGTAGTTCTGGTGCTCTGGGGGTTAACGACAGGAAAGAGAGGAAGATATGAGGTCAGGGTCAAGAAGGCGAGATAACACTTTCCAAGAAGACCCTACAAAGTGAGTGAGAGACCCTGAGCGGACCGGACAGGAAGAGCCGACAGGAAGTTGGCAATTTAAACTCTTCACGGCCTCTCTGGAGCTGGTCATGCTGAGGAGATACACAGACGGGAGACTCCACTGATAACACACCATCTTATTTTAGGATTTTTGCATTGGGACATTATTAAAATAAATAAATAAATAAATAAATAAATAAATAAATAAATGTTTATTTTAGGATCATTATGATTTTTGCATTGTGACATTATTTTCATGACTATTAAGATCATTTGTCTCAAATAAGTAAAGTCTTATTTTGATGGATGGATGGATGGATGGATGGAACGATGGATAGAACGAACGAATGATGGATAGAATAAAAGATGGATGGAATAAACAATGGATGGATGGACAATGGATGGATGGAACAAACTAACAATTGATGATGGAACAAACTAACAATGGATGGAATGAATGAACGAACTATGGATGGAATAAATGAACAATGGATGGTCAGAACAAATGGATGGACTATGGATGGAATGAACAATGGGTGGATGGATGGATGACAGACGGATGGATGGAACAAACAAACAAACAATGGATGGATGGATGGATGGAACAAACAAACGATGAATGGGTGGAACAAACGATGATGGAACGAACAAACAATGAATAGATGGTACAAACTATGGATGGAACAAACAAACAATGGATGGATGGATGGATGGAACAAACAAACGATGGATGAAATGAATGAACGAACAAACAAATACATGATGGATGGAATGAACTAACTATGGATGGATGGATGTAACAAACAAACAATGAATGGGTGGAACAAATGATGATGGAACGAACAAATAATGAATAGATGGTACAAACTATGGATGGAATGAACAAACAATGGATGAAATGAATGAACGAACAAACAAATAAATGATGGATGGATGGATAAATGGATGGATAGATAAATAAAGCATTTTGAGACCATTATGATTTTTGCATTGCGACATTATTTACATAAATAAATTAAATAAAATTTATTTGATAAGGTAATATATTTTAAATAATTTATAAATTCTTTTCTTTTTTGATTTTTGAGTAAAATAAAATAAATGTAAAACATATTTTAAAAAATACAAAAAAATAAAAATAAAATAACAACTGGCAAATGTGGATTATTTTAATTTGGCGTCATTCAAAGTTCAAATGTCCAATTATATGTCACGTCTGTAGGCAATGATGCAGTCTGATCCAGGGCACATCTCCATAGATTTCCACACAGTCTCAGGAGACACATTAGTGTCATATATGACCCATAATCTCTGATTTCACTGCACCATAGGGGTCCGTCAGAGATTAACAACAGAAATAAAACCCGCCACAGACTAGGCTTAACCTCTTTCTTTTTGATATCCTTTTCAGTAAGCCCCTTTGTAGACAAACATGCATTTGGGCACCATGTTGAAAACCTGAGGCAAAAATTATGCAATATAATAAGCAATGTGCACTAAAGCATGCCATAGGGAGAAAAACATTTGGATAATGTGTATTGATGCAAAACACAAAACAAAAAAATATGGGACAACAAGGAAATTGGCAACAGCTCAAGTAGTGTGCGGGATCCTGCTAATGACACAACACGAAAAGCAAATACAACCTTATACAAAGTTACGATAGCAGGAGCAACCTGCATGATGGGAGAGATCTGAAAACTCCTACTCAAACAGCCCTTAATCCAACTCAAATCCAGCGGTGAACAACAACAAACACCCTCAGCAGTGACACTTCATCTCATCCTCTCGAACGGACTCATGAGGTTAAAGCCTAAAGCTGCAGTGAAGAGTAAAACAACATGAGCACTGTCGACTGCCGAAATCTTCTCTAAAATCCACTTTACTAGACTCCTGCAGGAAAATCCAGTTAAAACCAGCTTTTAATGAATGATCTTCTGGTTTTGACATGGTAGACCATCTTGGTCTTGGTCTGATTTGTGAGGATACCATAGTACTTTTGTATCCACAGATTACAACGAGCTTCTTCTCATGTTGGTGACATCACAAACACCAAAATTTACATAAACCCCGCCCCATAGAACACACAACAAAGGAGTTGTTGTAGTAGAGTGTTGTTGCCATGCCGTCATTTTACGCCGGACTGCTTCACAAACGAGGGTCAATTCAATGCTGGATTTGCACAAAAGATTAACATGACGGCACATGCTAGTCGATGAGTTGAATCAACTCCACAGCAACTACATAAATTTATCCACTAACCATTCAGAAACGTCTAAAAGTTGTAACTTCTTCCTGAGTCTCTCCATCAGTGTCGACTCCGGTTTGAACAATGTAAGGCTGAACACCGTTCGTCATTTTGTCTGCGTGAGATTCTCCAGCTTTGTTGTTGTTGAGCAACCAAAGCACAAGCTGTTAAAGCTCCGCCCTCTTCTGGAAAGGGGGCTGGGAGCAGCAGCTCATTTGCATTTAAAGGGACACACACAAAAATGGTGTGTTTTTGCTCACACCCAAATAGGGGCAAATTTGACAAGCTATAATAAATGATCTGTGGGGTATTTTGAGCTGAAACTTCACAGACACATTCTGGAGACACCAGAGACTTATATTACATCTTGTGAAAGGGGCATTATAGGTGCCCTTTAAACTGTCTGAAAGACATCAGCTTGCCTATCACCAACAGGAGGCATCGAGCTGAGTATGTTGCCATTATGCTTAACAAGATGAAGTATTAATAACATTCGTGCATTAATGCAACCGTAGTGCGGGCATGTCAGATCTTGCATCCTCCCTGATCATGCAGCATCTTGGTCACGAAGAGGGAGCAAATCGGGAGAGGAAGTTAATGGAATCAATGCTACTCCCTGGGTGATAAAAGCATCACGGAAAGTAAAGGTGTGAAAGCGGATAGTGGCTCTTGGGAGAGACATGTTGACAGGTCTGTCCTTTTCAGGTCCCTGAAGAGACGCTGACGGGGTGATGATCAGCTATGAAAGGTTAAATGGACTCTGACTGTTAGTCTGAAGTCGGGAAAGTCAGACTGACAAAATAAAATCAAGGCTTTCAATTTAATTCAATTTCAAGTTATACATGATTCTAACTATGCATTCTATTTAATTCAATGCATTAAGGTTAATTTAATTTCAAATTATGCTTTCAATTTGAAGTCATGTTATCAAGTTAAGCATTCCATTTAATGCAATTTAAAGTTATGCATAGAATTTAATTAAAAGTCATGCATTCAATTTATGCATTCAATTTAACTTGATGATAAAATGATTCATTCAGTTTAATACAATGTAAAGTTATGCATTCACTTTGATTCAATTTTATTTTGTGCATTCAAACTATGCATTCTATTTAATTTCATTTAAATGTATGCATAAAAGTTATGCATTTAATTTAGTCATGTAATCAAGTTATAAGTTACCAATTTGATGCAGTTTAAAGTCAGGCATTCAAGTTATGCATTAAATTTAATTCAATTTAAAGTCATCCATTAAATTTTATTCAATGTAAGGTTATGTATTCAAGTGACGCATTCATTTTAATTCAATTTTAAGTTATGCATTCAAGTTGTGCATTCGTTTTAATTCAATTTTAAGTTGTTCATTCAAACTACGCATTCTATTTAATTCAATTTAAATGTATACATTAGAGTTATGCATTTATTTCAGTTTCAAGTTATTCATTTACTTTAGTCATGTTATCAGTTTATAAGTTATCAATTTGATTCAGTTTAAAGTCATGCATTCAGTTTAATTTAAAAATCATGCATTAAATTAAAATCAATTCAATTCAACTTTAAGTTATCCATTCATTCTAATTCAATTTGAAGTCATGCATTCAAGTTATTCATTCAATTTAATTCCATTTAAAATTAACCATTCAGTTTAATTCAATGTAAAGTTATGCATTCACTTTTATTCAATTTTAAGTTGTGCATTCAAACTATGCATTCTATTTCATTTGATTTAAATGTATGCATTAGAGTTATGCATTCATTTCAGTTTCAAGTTATGCATTTAAATTTAGTCATGTTATCAAGTTATAAGTTATCAATTTGATGCAATTTAAAGTCATGCATTCAAGTTATGCATTAAATTTAAATGTATCCATTCAATTTAATTCCCAAATGCTAACATTTCTATTTTGACAAATCTGTCATCATTATTTGCTATTATTGCCTTTATCTTCATTGTATTAATCAGCATTAAATTACTCTGTTAACTATTAGCAAGATATTAGCAAATCTGCATTACCTGCAACAGTTTAAAAAGAATAACTAAATAAATAGATTTGGCTATTAGTTTAGAATTAACCAAGAGCCCATATACAGCCAAAAAGTTGTCTGAATCTGGGTCCATTTTGATTTCATTTTGAGTTTAAACTCTCTCCCTCCTTAAACGGCACTTAAAATAAATAGTTAAATGCACAAGACTAATCAGTGTCTTAAATATAACCCTGCACAAATGGAGGCACAGAGGAAATTGAGCTCTTCTGCTTGACACGGCAAGGCGGATGATTATCTATTTCCCAATAGAACGAGCTTGCTAACATGATTTATTGTCATTTGAGCTGAGCTGTAATTTACTTATTCGCTATGGCTGGAAAGCCCGTGAACGTGCAGGACACAATCACAGCTTTCACCCACAGGCTGCGGCTCATTATTCAGCGTAGTCAAAGGAAAGAAACAAATTTCTCCATGGCAAGAGGTGGAGCAGCTG
Source organism: Ctenopharyngodon idella (assembly GCF_019924925.1). Classification (NCBI taxonomy): domain Eukaryota; kingdom Metazoa; phylum Chordata; class Actinopteri; order Cypriniformes; family Xenocyprididae; genus Ctenopharyngodon; species Ctenopharyngodon idella. The sequence continues at coordinate 22,240,014 of NC_067232.1, forward strand.
TTTTTCAGAGCTTAGGAATGGGTAACACAATCCTGTCAGGACTATGCAGATGTGCAGACATGCAAAAGAAGCAGTCTGACAGCCGCTGACACCTTCTCAGTCAAACACGAATGACATTGTGCAGTATAAGTCGAAGTATCGTTTGCTCGTTCCATTCCCAGACACGCAGAGGTGTTTTAATGAAGAGCAGTGGGACTGCGGTGTGAGGAGAGGGTCCCGTCACACCGCTCTCTGCATCACGGCTCCTCGGAGGGGAACAGCTGCACCTCACCCTGTCTATTCTCACATGACAAATCACAGGCCAAAGACAGGAGAACATTCTCACACCTCAATCCTTGGCACAAGTGTTTCTCCTTTCAAAATGTGTAATAAACACCAGGCCTAACAAAACCTGCTATTGTCTTGGTCCCTAAATCACCAGAACAGCATCCAAAGGAGAAAATATTACAAAATACAAGATCTTTTATGATTAACACTGCAAAAAAGAAAGTTTGTAATTAGTATTTTGTACTCATTTTCGAGTTAAAGGTAAAGTTCACCCAAAGAAACGGAAATGATTTAGATTTAAAGGGTTAGTTCACCCAAAAATGAAAATTCTGTTATTATTTACTCACCCTTCATGTCGTTCCAAACACGTAAGACCTTCGTTCATCTTAAGAACTCAAATTAAGACATTTTTGATGAAATCCGAGAGGTTTCTGAAGCACCCATAGTCATTGCACCTTTCAAGGGCCAGAAAGGTAGTAAAGACAAAGGTGCAATGACGTTGCTGCTTATGGGTCCTTCAGAAACCTCTCGGATTTCATCAAAAATGTCTTAATTTGCGTTCCGAAGATGAACAAATTGTCTTACGGGTTTGGAACGAGTACTTAATGACAGAAATGTCATGTTTGGGTGAACTAACCCTTTAACAACAAGAATCAACCCCATTTTTCATGCAAAACAACAAGGCTTACCTCTCCCATAGAAATATTTGTGGTAATAATACGCTCCCAGGTCGATGTGCTCGATGATGTACCGCTTGACCTTTTCACGGTGGATTGCCTGGCTTTCCCGTGGCACCTCCAGTACAGACACGCCGGCATTGGTACAGTGGGAGCTCAAGGACGACTCAAAAGAGCAGTTTTCTCCTCCAGCACTGTAGGTGGTGTTGGTGGCCCTGGAGAGAGAGATCCTCCTCTCCCCCTCTCCACCAATCTCATTGCGAAAATGCGGGCAATTGAGCACCAATCCATTGCTCTTCCCATCCCCCTCATCTGCATCCAGGTTCTCCTTGGGATTGAGGTCTTCTCGACTTCCCAGCGGCGATTCGAACATGGATGGAGGTCCAGTAGTATTCCCACCCACTTGTCCACCTCCTGGGACTTGGTACTGCGAGGCGGCTGAAGCTCCGGTGGTGGTGTTCTTCCTCTGGCTCAGGCTGATACGGTTGGCCACCGCTTCACTGATGTTGAAGAGGACGCTCTGGACGTCATAGTGAGCGAAGCATTTCTGGAAGCTGAGCGGCCGGCGGTCGTCCTGCTCGGTGGAGAGCCGCAGACCGTCGTTCTCGCTCTTAATAGTCCTCAACTTCCTGAACAGCGACGTCTCGGATGACTCCGACTTGAGACGACGCATGAAAGACTTCTCCCTTTCTCGGCTGTAGAGGAGGGAGCTGTCCACGTAGTCGTAGCCCGAGATGCGGACGATCTCACCGCGGGCTATTTGAGCAGCGGTCTGCAAGCTTGGGGAGAGGGTTGTGTCGTAACGAAGGAGCTCTGGGAAACCGACAGGCGGGGCGCTGCGATGGTCCAAATTGTCAATCCGGTATCCTCGCAACATGGTAAAGAACCCATCATTCCCGAGACCCTGGCGGTCAATAGAGGAAGTGCTGCCGTACTCCCGATGCAGCGAGGCACCAGTGTTGGGGTTGACGGCGTTCTGGTCCATTATGTCCTCCGCATCAATGTCGCTGATGGTCACGTCACTATTACTCCGCTGGCGAATGGGATGAAGCCCCTTTAAAGGGGATCGACTCAGAAGGTCACTCAGGGAATATTTTGTATCCGAATAATCAGGCTCCAATGATGCTTCACCCAAATCCGTGATCTCCACACTTTGGTCTGGCTGTCCGTTCTGGAAGGCCGTGATGACGCTCTCGTAGTTGGGCCCGCCTCGGGTTTCCCAACCCTCCTTTTTCGGGGGCCAGTCCGTCACCCTGGCTCGCACCCCCATTTTAGGCATAGCAGGCGTCCCGTTTGTTTTACCACCCCCTTCCAGCTTGCCCTGTGTGTTGGCCGCTGGATGTCCCATACTCCCATTCAATGCTTTCAGCTTCCTGGTAAACAATTCCTCAGATGACTGCATGACGTTAGAGAAGCCCTCAAGCGATGGAAGGTTTGTTTTATCGTCGATGCCCACGGCTCAAGCTCATATCCTGCTTGCAGCTGCTTGGGAAAGCGAGAACTCAAGTCCCCTTATTGGTTACATTGTCATAGGTCACCCATTTGAGTCCCAGGCCAGCTATCTCAACTAGCTTAAGAGTTGTCTGCCCACATGAAGGGGCTCCTTTCACTCCAAGTCCATTTTTCTTCAGGAGTGACCAGTTTGATGAAAGACAGACAGCATTTGGGTGTCACGGACGGCTGGAGCTTCAGGGGTCAGTTGAAAGCTATCCTTTCACAGAGTCAGCTAATTTAGGACGACAGCTGGAGGAGAGCGATCTGTTGGGAGCAAAGAGAAAAACAAAAGCACATTAAGGCATCTCACAGAGAACAGCAGAATATATTTATTCAGATACTCTTCCAAGACAGTGGGATGTCTTTCTCAAAACCTCCTTATGACCGGCAGAACAATGTAAGACTGTTAGATAAGTAGCAGGGTGTGTACCACAAAACAGGCCTGATGACTCCTTCAAGAAGGTTTTCTCACAAAGAGATCATTTAAAAATATAAATGCTTATTTCTTTTGCTTACTTGTATTGGCCAAGTAGGGTTTCAAATCAGTCTTGTTAACCATGCGGAGAGATAAACTTAAGGGAACATTCAATGGTTTTCAAACTGGATTATGTTTTAGGCAAGGAGAACTCAGGAAAATGTCTTTATTTTCATGCCACATTTATTTGCTCCCACAAAGTACTGGAGCCCCTAAATGCAATGTATATATACTGTATATGACTCGTGCTGGTAAAATGAGTCACAATGAGCATATTTTCAAAAATGGGTTATTGTTATTCTCACATAAAAAGCCTTCAAAATGATGTATGATTTGTTGAAATCTGACAAATAAATGACTGAGCTACACCTGTTTGAAGTCGATTTTGAGAAATATTGAGTTAAAGCTTTCTGAAGGTTCTGCAACAAAATCACTAGCAACCAAACCTTAAAATCTCTGGTAATACCACCAAATTTGGCACAAACCAAGTTAAAACCCATATATATAGGAAAAATATACATATTCAACTTTTTTCCATGATTCCACAATTGTTTGATTAACATTAATGAAACAGACAGCCTATACATTAAGACCTACTGTATCACACGGATCTAATCTAATGTTACACATAAGATGTTTTTCCCCAACTGTTAACCAAACGTTCACTTAAGACACAAAAGATAATGTTTGCGTGAATAATTTTTTGAAATACTGTAATTCTGTGTAGTATATATGTGTATATCAGGATTGTGCACTGAGGCGTCTTTGTGCACATGCTTCGGATCTGTCTGTCAGCACGATTAAGATCGTTTTGTTTACATCAGTATGAGTTTAAAAATCACATTTCATTGGTTCAGACTCATGCCATCGAAAATTCGCTATGAATATTCACAAAGTTGGAATGCTGCGCTTTACAATGATACCAAACTTGTGCTGAGGGAAGTGCCAGATGTCCAGAAGTGACCAGAGAAACACGACATTTTTTAGGGTCAAAGGAAAGGTACTCCTCTCAGAAAACGTACAAATAAAGATACTTTTAGATGTTTAATTGCTATTTGAAGCATTGGGATCGCTAGACAAGGGCTCATTTTTAATGAACTCATTTTTGTGAAAACCTATATATGCAATTTTTGTGAAAACCTATATATATGCATTGCTTAAAGGTTACTTAAAGGTTCCCAGTGGGGACTTCACTTCTGCTCGGCTACCATTTGTGGGTTGGGAAGGTGCCACTGATGACCTTAATGGGTTTTTCATGTTCATGAATTTCGTGCGAATGCGACATTCATGCATGCTGATATAATGTGCTAGATAGAATCATGTTACATGACCTGACATTGCTATCAGCACACAAAAAAATCTGCTAAATCCATTATATAGCTTGACCTACAACATAAACGGTATGACCTTTTTTTCTGAACAGAACCACTAATCTTCATTCTATTTTCACTAGGCCTAAAAAAACAGGAACAACATCTTCACTGTGTCTGCCCTATTCCATGCTTCAGTTTCTGATGTACAGCACAACACCACTGAGAAACATTCATATTTGCAGGACAAACGACATCTGGAGGGGGGATTTGTGCCACATCAAGATAGCTGAAACGTATATGCCGTAGTTTGAGGAGGAAAAACACTAAAACGCTAAATATAGTGGTTACAAATATACATTAAACAATATATAGGCCAGTGCTGCATGTTGTAATTTTATTATGATGATATTAGCATTACTGCAAAGGTTTGAAAGGCATTTTGATTAGCAACAAGCAAATTTTGAGATGACCTGCAAGTGCAGGTTTGACCCAAATTCACAGTTGGTGTAAATGCAACTAGGATTGAGAACACTGAATCTAGAAGGGAGATTGATGCCCTGGTTGTAGTTTTTGGATAAAAGAGTGTTTTCAAATGTTTCTTTTTATTACTGTGAATTGATTAAATATCAATATATGCAATATCAAATTGAATGTAGATTAATCGACTGAATAATTGCATAAAATCACAAAACTTGCCTAGAAAAGCCCAGAAATGATGATAAATTCAAATAGATTACATGATTGAGGCAGAATAGATGAAAATGTCTTTATAAGTCAAAGTATATTGTTTGAACAAAAGCCCATCACCGACCTACAGAAAACCATTCTGCAAATCTTAATAGCATCCTGGGTATGCCTTTAAAGGGGTCATGAAATACGTTGTTTTATTATTTTATAATGTTTCCTGGGGTGCACTTATAACGTTAGTATGCTTTTTACATCAAAAATTGTCATAATTTAGAAATAAAAGGCATTTTTTTGTACCCTGATTTTAGCCCTCTGATTTGAACGCTCTGTTTTAAGGGGCGTGTCTGCTGTGAGACTTCAGTGTAAACGCCCACTGCTGTGATTGGCTGACATCTTTGCATATGAAATAGCTCAGTATTACTCTCTCAAACTTTTAGCTCGTTGTTACTATTACATCTCTCAAGGTTAAATAATCATGAAAAGTGTTGATTACAGCATTATATTTAAATCGTGGCATGAAAGGTTGCAGTGATGAACATTGTAGTCGATCACAGACATGTTGTTGAGCTCATGAAAGCAGTGATCTCGTCATTGCAACTCAATTTCTGCACACTAACGAATGCTTTCATCATAACTAACAGTGCAAACTCGATATAACTAAGAGATTTGTTGAATAAAACGGAGGTTTTGGCGCGAGTCCAGAACTCAGTCACTGATAAACTCATGGTGTTTGATTGACAGCTCCAGCGATTGTAAAGGGAGCGTTCTTTGATCGCTTTCTATATATAATTTAATCACCGTTTAAATAACAGATTATTTTTATCCTTCTAAGAGAAACAAGGTGAAGTTGAGCGTTTAGTCACTGGTTTGATTTACTGACACACAGACAAAGATCATCTGACTGTACATGAATCATTAATATCAGATCAGGCATTAGAATGAACAATTCTAATTATGACAATAACAATTAACATTATGAATTGTACCAAATACAAATAAATAAAGCTCAACTGAGACATTCACATTGTTGAAAATAAATAACCATATTCCTGCATTAAGATCCTTTGAAAGGTAATGTTATTTTAGTCATGTATCGCTCTTCTCTCCTCCTCATCTCACTAACACACCAGTGGGCGGGGCTAACGCTGCAATGATGAAGTAGGTGTTGATTCCAGGATCAGTCGTTCGTTGGTGTCAATAAAAGCTTTTATTGGACTAACAATGAAGTTTTCAGTTATAAAACTTACAAGATATTTTTATAGTACGATGACCTCTTACATATCAAAAGCTCAAGGAAAAGTTGATTTCTCAATTCATGACCCCTTTAAGAAAAACCATGGTATCACATAGTACTTAATTATTATGGTGGCATGCCATGAAATCATGCTAGTACTACAATACATTTTTGTAAGTAGACTCACAAAATGTTAAAAAAAAAAAAAAAAAAATGTGACTAAAATGAGAACAGCTAGCTTCATGTCATTTTCTGACTGCATTAGTTCACTTGCATCGACTTTTCTTACAGACTGCTTCCCCTTGGACTGTCCTTCACAACAATTCAAGCGAGCAGGATTTTGGATCCCAGTGCTGTAACCTAACTAACTGTTTTCACATCGAAATGCAGCAGCAGCAAAAGTGCTTCCTGAAATAACTTCATTAAATGAGACAGGCTTTTCTGAAAGGATGAGCAAGGACAAAACAGAGGGGCTCCCATTACGTAATCCCTTTTCACGTCGACACAATCATTAAGATACACACAGCAGGGTAACTGAGGAAAAACCCCGTCCACAAAACACTCAAAGGACTATTGAACTGTGACTAAAAGTGTCTCCTTCAATGTAACGAGACTCAGAACAAGTTGAATTCCAACAGAAAGATCCTTCTCTAAAAGCTCCTTACAAATCTAAACAACTGAATCCAAATGATGCCTTAAAGGACCAGTTCATCACATGCAAAACCCTGGCAATCACTTCCAAAGGCTTTTTGTGAAGGCCTCACTGTTAAAACACTTTCTCCTATAGCAGTTTTAATCATTTAGCAGATTCTAATGTTGAAAGAAACCTAAAAAATGAAGAAAATCACAAGCAATTCATCATACAAGATTTAATAATGCAATACTGCAATGGCAAGTTTCAAGATTAATCTAGATAGAGTAGTGCAGAAACTAGAGAAGAATCAAAAACTAGAGATGCAATGATATTCTGCACAATAAAATTAAATTAAATTAAATTCTGCCCAATAACAGTAAGCTGCAATTATATTTTAATAGCCAACATAAAAAATAATTATATTTTAATATTCTACAAAAATGAATGGATAGATGAATGAATAAACAACTAAATAAAGTTACAATAAAAGACAAAAGTACATTAAAAATAAAACATTAAAAACTAAAATCAATTGTTTTTTGCTACAACTGAATTTAGCCATTATTAATGTATAGTATGAAAAATGGATATTCATCTTGATTTTTGCTAAATATATTATATTTAACTGTTATTAAATTATTAGTGTTTTCTAAGATGCAAATTTAAAAAAAAAAAATAAGGAAAAAGATCATGTACAATTAAAATTTAATATAGGCAGATAAATATATATCCAATAATGACCAATATAGAGACAATTTATATATATATATATATATATATATATATATATATATAAAAAAAAAAAAAAAAAAACTAATACTGGTCAATAACCGATGTGGTACTGACATATTACTAGTAAAAATGTACAAGAGAAGAGGATAGTGGTTGACCGATTTGATTTTTTTTCCGATGGCGACACTTCCGACACTTATCAGCCTAAAGCTGATCATTTAAAAAAAAAAAAAAAAAAAAGACAAATATTGTCCAATAATTGTCAGCATTGGCGATATAATGGTCAACAAGTACAGACAAGTGGCATCTTTAGCAGTTTCCATCTTCAGCAGATCAGATGGATGTTGGAGACTCGCTCCACCACAGAGAAACAGAGAGACGGAAGGTTCTGGAAAGTGTAAACATCTGCCACACACATAAACTAGACATCACGGTGGTCTCTGAGAACCTATGAAGTCCATCTAGAAGTTACACAGACAATGATAAATGCTCTCCATCGTGTCTTTCTCTACAGGGGCCCCTGATTGCAGCACAACTTGGTGGTGGTCAGCAAAAATATATATCATACCTATGACCTCTGACCTGCACAGGGTTTGTTTTGTGACTGGGCCTTCTGTGTGTGTGTGTGTGTGTGTGAAGGAAGCTGATGATGGGAGGTCTGACACACACACACACACACACAGAGGTCTTTAACGAGAAAAACTCAGCAGTCATTATCTTTGGTCAACCTCCAAGGCCAAAGAAATGAAATTGGGGAGTGGGGGTGGTGGCTGCGAGACTAATTATAGCAATGAACTCATTTTCTGTCGCTGGCTGGGCCGTTTTGGTGTCTTTCGTGCGCAGCGGAGCTGTTTCGCCAGGTCTTAAAATAATCTTTTGACACGGTGGCCTGATTAGAGGCTGCGGGAGTATTAACGTGCCGTCACCAGGAGAACCCGGTGCTGTCAGTCTTCTTTCAAATGATATGGCACTGTCAGCTTCAGACGTGATTGCTGGACTCTGGGGAAAATATTACAAGAACATCGTTTGACATGTTCACAGCATGTCCACATTTTAATCTTTTTAATTAACCTTATTTATAATAAATCACATTGTAGACATCGTGTTGTGCATTGGCAAACGCTGTCATTTTCTTAAATGATAAAAATTAATTTTTGTTTTTTTTACAAAGATTGAGATTTTATTTGCTTTGGATATGCTTGTGTACTATTTAGGGATGCACCGATATGAAAATTTTGGCCGATACCGATAACCGATAATTCTTTATATTTGAAAGCCGATAACCTATAAACAATTTATAATTTTTGAGAGCCTGATTACAAAAACAAAAGTCTCACCATTAAAAGCCACGTCCCAAGCACATAATTATAATGTTCTCATTATAATATTATGTAGCTTATATGACAGACTTATGCTATATGTTGCACTTAACTATGATTTCAATCATATTTCAAGCAATTCAAAACAACAGTGCGCATCTGAAGTGCCTCAGCTGAAGGAAATCATCCATTATTTATCGGCTTTTATATAATCGGCCAAATTTTCTTATCATGCCGATAACGATAGCATTAAAAACGAACATATATTGGCCGATACCGATATGGTGGCCGATAACATCCCTAGTACTATTATAAGGGTTTGTGGAATGTTTGAGCTCATAAATATTTAAAAATTGCACAAAAAAAATACAATATGGCACATAATTTTTTGTGCATTGTACTTTTTAATGCAATACAAGACCTTGGATATGCAGGGCAGAAACAGCTGAATCCTGTGAATCTCTTGAGCGCAGGGGTCATTCCAAACCTCCTCGTCATCCAAACCGGCTCTGACAGGAGAGCTGTGCTGCAAAGTCAGGATGCTGGGAGAGAGTTTAAACACTGTGGTTTAGTGTTATACTGATAGGATGAGTGAAAACCTAACCTAAGATTAAACCCACCAAACACAACAATTTTAAAGCCCCATACACAATACCAGCGAAACGCAGCGACATTTCGAAGGAAAGCTGTCAATTTCTGAAGACACAACCGACAGGGACCGACAGGATGCGACGTGAAAGATGAGATATGTTTAACTTAATGCAAATGAAGAGCAACTTTCGGGAGTGGCAACTAAGGGTGCTCCGATTAGGATTTTTGGAGCCGATCACAGGAAGCATTAACTGCCGATATCTATCTTTTTTAAGCCTTCTTTTTATCATGTAGAATTATTTACAGTGATGCTCCAATCTTGATTGTTACAGACATTCATTTCAGATGTAATTTTCGTAAGTTGAACATGGAAGGCGGTCTGGCGGAAGCTAGATATTTTACTTTATAATGTTTTAAATATGGATATTTTTCTTACACAAATGCATCGCTTTGCTTCAGTAGGACTTTATTAATGGCTGGCTTGAGGGTGAGTAAAGCTTGGGGTAATTTTCATTTTAAAGTAAACTAATCCTTTAAGGTTACAAAAGTTAGTCATTCAAGAGCAGTGAGTGTCATTAATGTTAATCAAACAACAAAAGACAAAGAAAAAAAATCAGGATTATTAGGCTGCTGTCACTTTAAGAGCTGCACAGATCCAATATAGGTTACTGTTACACAACTTTCTCAACTGTTGACACAAAATCGACTGTGTTTATGTGCATACTCATCAAGCAGGTAATTTTGTGCATCCATTTATGTGTTTGACCATTTAAGCGCAATTTGGTAGCTGTTTGTGAGACGGCCTTATGTGTGTGCACTTCGAGTGTGCATGAGCGCAAGGGTTGCCAGGTTTTCACAACAAAACCCGCTCAATTGCTACTCAAAACTAGCCGAATCGTGTTTAAAGGGGGTCCCCCAGTAAAAATCGCATTCCAGGGGGTAAAATCCACATTTTTGTCAGGGTTCCCCTGGTAAAATTTGCATTCCATTGGCTAAATATCATGCTTTTTGGGGTCGCTTCAACCCGCGGACATGAAAAACAACCCGCAGCAACAAAAATACAGAAATATGAATTGTACCTCACCTTGAGCATTATAATTATTTTACCGCAGCAGACAGAAATTGAGATGGTGCATGTCATGCCAATCCTCTCAAGGCAGGCGCGCATCTTTATGCGGGGTCAGCATGATATCGATTTATGAGATCGGCCTTCATAGAGACCGCCGATCAAACTTCCCAAAGCAATTATCGCCTGATAGCGTTCGGTAGCCGATCAATCGGACAACCCAACCGATACGAGTGAAATCAGTGGAGCGCACGTGATCGGTAACTACGAAACTACTATGGAGGCAAGATGTAGGAAAAGTTAATTTTAGCGGTCAGCAACTTTCCTATAATTTATGATATGTCTCTGTGTACATACAGTGACACTCGCCATGCTGAATCTGAGCTTAAATAGTGTTGTGAACCCAGGCAGACCGCCGCTTCACACTGCCAGTGTGTGGGATTTACTGCCTGTATTATAATCCACCAGAGAAAGCAAAAATTGTAAGCTATAGCAATGTCTCTCCAACAATCATTCATGTCGATAGAGCAAACAGTGCTGGATAAGTTATGTGGCAAAGTTTAATGCGTAGCATTTGCACAATAGTAGCTCATAATAGCAATGCTTGTGATAACAAGTGGTTGGCAAGAACCAGTCAGTTGTGTTTAAATAACAATCTCCATAACCAGACACCTTACGGCATGAAAAAGCACTAAACGGCTTTCATAAATAATAAATGGCCGAATGCGAAAAATGAGGTAATGAAACTATTCAGGGAGGCCTCCTCAACTCACATGTACATCATTTAACCAACAATGTTTATTTTTGTCCTTATTCAGGTTAAATAAAGAGATCACAGTCTATTATCTGAGAATACAAAACAACACACACAAGCAATATACACCTCGCTCAGGACTTCAAACTACTTTTCTGGTTTCAATCAAACTTCAAGCGCCGTTGTTTTAACCTTGAGGTGATACGGATGGCGATTATTAAATTCCTCACACCCGCGGCCCCCCCCCATAAAAAAAAAGAGGGCCGGTAACGGTAACCAGACACTGGCATCTCTGGTTTCATAAACACTCGTATTTCTGCTTCAACGGAGCAGTTCGCAGCCTTGAGAAGCAGATTAATGGTGAGTTGAAAACGGGCCAAACCTTCTCAAGAAAATTCAAGCAATTAAACCGTTAGGCCAGTTAATGTGTTGTTTTTATATTTAAGAGTTCATTATAAGGTTCTGGGAACTCATTCTCATCCTACTGACGGAGCTATTCTTAACGGTGCGTGTTTGTTTGGGTCGAGGGCCAAGTCGGGCCATCCCGAACACGGATCTAAACGGCCCCTTGAAACACACCCTTCCTTTTTATCTGCGGCTCATAACTCAGGCCTCTCGACGGGGAGGCGTCCACCACAAGCTGACACTCAAATTAGCACCAGCGTGCCGCTCTGGACGTTACGAGTCTATAACCTCCTCTGTAATAAGACCGGCCCCTCCATCAGCCGGGCTCTTTGAGGCCTGCCACGAGCTACCGCTGGGAATTTAATAGCGAGTTTTTGTAGGGGAATCACACCCTTCGGTGATCAACAGTTGGTGGCTGAAAGAGCTGCAGAGAGAAATTTCCATTTTGTGAGACAAGGAAGAGAACCAGATTAGACAAGCAAAGAGATGCTGATAATGTGTCCTAAGTAGAAATAAGAAAATGAGCAAATGTACCCAATTCAGTCACTGAAAAGAGAAAAACATCTGGTGTCTTTTAACATACACAAGCATTGACATGGAGAAAACGCAGTGTGCATTTTAAAAGATCCAGCTTTTGTTGGGTCTACTGACAATGTACATGATGATGGATGATATATTGACGGAAAAAACTGCATGTTTACAGCTGACATGGCACACACCTCTCTTGCAGAAATCAGCTGATGGCAACGGCATGAACTATCTGAAGTCTACAGAAGCATACTGGAGTCAACATTCAAGTTAGTATTTGCATTTTCTCAAGTCCCTATTGATCTTAGTACATTTATAAAGAGCAGTTCCCTGTGCTTTTGCAAAGGCTGCAATGCTGTTCAATTAACACTATAGCTGAATTCAGAATCGCATACTATTCATAATATTTCTGTCATATATTTATAAAGCAGAAATAGTAAGGAGTAGTGTGCAATTCCAAATTCAGTCTTGTGTAGTTGATAGTATTGAAGGAATCATCTCTATAAGGTCATTCCTTGTCAAATCAACCATTTTTCAGAAACTTCCCTGGCTCAAATTTTTGATTTTGTTCATATTTTTTCTGAAGAAAGATAAATAGTGATGAAAGCCGAAATATTAAATGTCACAGATGTATATTTACTGAGTAATCCACTATTTTGGATAGGGTTTTCACCTGAAATTTGAAGCGAAATTAAAAATGACTTTAGAAAGATGGCAGCATCATTATATTATCTTTACACAGAAATTGGTAGGTCTGTTAGAAAATCTGTTGCAAGTTTGTTGCATTAAATGCCAATGGTGACAGTTCAAAAATGGGGAAAAAGCTGTTCTTGTGTTTTTTTTTGCATAAAGTTTGTAACTTAAGGAGTATTAAAGATATCTTAATATGCTTTTAGGTTCTGAACAAACTTTTCTTTTGGTATCCATATTTTTAAGGCCCAATATGGTTCAATACCAGAGATCTTGGGATCTCAATATGAAAAAAAGGTTAGAGAGAAAAATAATGTACCATGGTACAACAGTATTACTCACGCTATCAAAAGAGAAACTCGTAATCTAGAACGTAAACTCGTTTAGAGGTCTTCAGAATCGCGTGGAAAGACAGCTCGTCCCGTTATAGAAAGACTCTAAAAGCAGCCAGGGCCGAGCATCTCCGCAAACTCATAGAAAATAACCATAACAATCCAAGGTTCTTATTTAGTACAGTGGCTAGATTAACAAATAAACAGACATCACCAGAACAAAACATTTCATTACAGTTTAGTAGCGATGACTTTATGAATTTCTTTACTGAAAAAATCGAAAGCATCAGAAATACATTTGTAAATGTACAACCTTTGACAGAGTTTTATGATTCAGCCTCAATTATCGTCCCTCAAGAACAGTTTCAGTGCTTTACAACCATAGGACAGGAAGAGCTAAATAAACTTATCACAGCGTCTAAACCAACAACATGTTTATTAGATCCAATACCCACTAAACTACTGAAAGAATTGTTACCTGTAGCAGAAGAGCCTCTTCTCAATATTATTAACTCGTCTTTATCTCTAGGTCACGTTCCAAGACCGTTCAAGCTAGCAGTTATTAAGCCTCTCATTAAGAAACCACAATTAGATCCAAATGTATTGGCAAATTACAGATCCATTTCAAATCTTCCATTTATATCTAAAATACTAGAAAAAGTGGTGTCGGTCCAATTGTGCTCCTTCTTGCAAAAAAACGCTATCTATGAAAAATTTCAGTCAGGATTCAGGTCTCATCATAGCACAGAAACTGCGCTCGTTAAAATTACAAATGACTTACTTCTAGCTTCTGACCAAGGCTGTATCTCAATACTAGTGTTACTTGATCTCAGTGCTGCGTTCGACACTATAGATCATAAAATACTCCTAGATCGACTACAAAATTACACTGGTATCCAGGGACAGGCATTAAGGTGGTTTAGGTCGTATCTATCAGACCGTCACAATTTTGTTTATTTAAATGGGGAAAAATCTAAGATAACAATAGTAAATGATGGAGTGCCGCAAAGATCTGTGTTAGGCCCTCTGCTATTTTCAATATACATGCTGCCACTTGGTAATATTATAAGAAGACATGGAATTAGAGTGTGTTAAAGAAGTAAAACATTGGATGACTAGTAATTTTCTTCTATTAAATTCAGATAAGACTGAAGTATTACTTATTGGGCCAAAAACCTGTACACAGAATCTCTCAGACTACAATTTGCATTTAGAAGGATGTACTGTTACTCCATCCTCGACAGTTAAAGACCTGGGTGTTATATTAGACAGCAACTTGTCCTTTGAAAATCATATTTCATATGTTACAAAAACAGCCTTCTTCCACCTCAGAAACATTGCTAAGATACGGAATATGTTATCTGTTTCTGATGCAGAAAAGTTAGTTCATGCTTTCATGACGTCTAGACTAGATTACTGTAATGCATTACTAGCTGGTTGCCTGCTTCCTCAATAAACAAGCTACAATTAGTACAAAATGCAGCTGCTAGAGTTCTTACCAGGTCAAGAAAATATGATCATATAACACCAATTTTATCATCTCTTCACTGGTTACCTATTAAGTTCCGTATCGATTATAAAGTACTGCTAATGACCTATAAGGCTCTAAATGGTTTAGCTCCTGTGTACTTAACCGATCTTCTATCGCCCTACAATCCTTCACGCTCTTTAAGATCACAAAACTCTGGACTTCTGGTTGTACCTAGGATAGCTAAGTCCTCTAAAGGAGGGAGAGCGTTTTCACATTTGGCTCCTAAACTCTGGAATAGCCTTCCTGATAATGTTCGGGGCTCAGACTCGCTCACCCAGTTTAAATCTAGATTAAAGACACATCTCTTTAGCCAAGCATTCACATAATGAATCTCATATCAGATCAATTGCACATGACTATCTTTGCTTAATGTTATGAACAGCAGCTATGCTAATTATTCTCCATTTGCTTTTCCGCTTCACCTCGGGATGCCCATCCCGAGGTGACTAGAGAGTACATCAGCTTCAGTTTGGACCCAGCCTAAGAAGACCTCAGATGACCAACAATTTTGAAGAGACAGCGCCAACTCCTGCGATGACTTCAGAAGACGCAACATCTGGATCAACATGCACATTTCCAAATTTCTATATATCCTAATTATTGTTAATATGTAATTCATTTTTCCAGGAGCTCATTGCTTCTACCTTCATTTAAATTGCTAACAGTGATTGTAAATTAACTGCCTAAATTATTACATTATTAGCTAACTGCATTCTCCAAATTGTAATGTTGACATGCATTCTCTGTAAAGCTGCTTTGAAACGATATGTATTGTGAAAAGTGCTATACAAATAAATGTGAATTGAATATGGCTCTAAGAGTAAATTGTACACATTTTCAGTGGTCAAAAACCAAATGTGGGTCACTTTTCATACAGCTAATACTTTATTTCTTTTAAAGAGTAATATCTGAAGAACAAATAATTTTAGAAATGTATCCGTTTTTTTTTCTATCAACACAACTGCATAGAACATACCTGTCTGAGTGCCATAAAAATACTGTCTGTATGTGTGTGCGTGTGCTACAATGCAGCATCGCATTAGTTTAGAACGCAGATTAATTTATCTGTAAAATAAACTGTTTAAAACGTGCATTCACCTGATCAATATTGAGTGTCCAGGTGGTATAAACAAATATAACTTGTGGAGCGCTCTCGGAGTATGCATTTATTTGTAATTTTAACTGATGGAAACGGAGAGTAAAAGAGTAGACATAAAAGATGTCTTATCCTGTGGCCTCCTCTATAGGACAGCATTAGTATTATAGCCAACGTAACTTAAGTAACTAGATATAAACACTGTTGCTCCACCAAGGCTAGAAAAAAAACTGTAGAAGACAATAATTTAAACTAATGTCCACTATAGCACCCCTTGCCACAATTTCTGACAGATTTCCAAACACAACAACATGTAAAAGCAAGCATCTAGAAGCATTCACATATGTAGATTATTGGTTTAAAAACAGAAGACTTGCAGTAAGGTAGAACTTCTGTTACTCGAAAAACAAAGTTTTAGAGCCAAAGTATCCTTCATCCTCCGTGTACATGTCAAGTGTTTGCCCTTGCCCCCGAGCAGCTGGAACGGTCCCCTCTGAAATCCCCAGATGCCTTCCTTCTACAGAAAATAGAAATGGGCTGTTAGCAGAGCCATCTATCCATGGCCCAAATGAAATTGCTGGCCAGTAGCCCATATTAAAGCACCCGTCCCTGAAGACACGGCACTTTTTCCTGATGTATATGATGATCCTTCTAGGACACTTGTTGCTGGAGGAACCACATTTCACAGCACAGGCCATATAGAAGAGAAACACTTTATGCAGCACTCTTAAATAGCAGCAGTCAAAAAAGAAGAAAAACCATATTTAATATGACTATACATTAATAATACAGATAATACAGAAAAAACAGAAATCCATATAAATTCAGGGAAAAAAAACACATCCCTGAGCAGTGATCTGACCCAAGGAAGTGCTGTTTACTGCAAATTAAACAAGTGGCACATCCATGGAGAACTGAAGAGGGAGATGCACTGTCAATAGGTTAGAGTTCATTCACTTTGCATATTCTAACAGAGTAAATTATGTCTCTATTGTGCCAAGCCTTGAAACAGGAAGATACCAAGACAAAGAGCAAGAACTGACTTTTGACCCCATGATGCATTAGACCACCTAAGGCTTCTGTATTCAACATAATGATGAGCAAAGTCAGAAAGAGAGTGAATAATGTTTAAAATCTACCTAAATGATGCAAACATGAATCTTGGAGGAAATATCAGCCACATGTTAAGCTATTCAGGTGCTCTAGTTTATGCACTGCTGACATCGTAAAACTAAATCAATACCCTTACAAAACAAGTACTGTACAAGATAAATAAATATGGATCATGAAAATGTGCAATATTTGTCTAAGATGCACAGGTCTGAATGACGTTTCTATGGCTCTGAGGTTTAATCTGTATTCCATTTCGGTTGTGGGCTGAAACTGCTTCCAAAAACACACAAATTAAAGCTATCATTTCAAAACCATATATATTTCAGAAGCACCCATGGAAAGAAAACAATATCAAAGTCGTGACTGGGTCGGTTCTCAATCATACCCTTGACTTTGATCTTGTACAGCTGGTGAAACAGTTCAACAAACCCGTAGCGTCTTGACTAGAGAGGCTTACTCATGTTTGTTCTTGGCCACTCTAAAGGAGACATCTGATGGCTCAAGCTCCTTAGTGGGCCTCTTCCAAATCAACCATCTGTTGTGGCAGCGTTGGAAAAGCTCTCATACAGCGCGGCTGGCAGAGACGATGTGCCTCAGCAGGCCACAACAATATACCACCACCAGCACCGCACGTCAGCCATTACTAGACGCACAAACCCACCGCCTGCCTTCCCTATAATGGCAACCTGTCATGCAGCGAGTGCGAGAAAGCACTTTACTCGAAATGGGGTACAGAACAGGTTCAGAAGACCATTTTTCTCTTCTTCAGCAAAAGTTCAGTGAAACGAGGTGCTTATCCATCAGAAAATTGTCAACGGCAAGAGCTCAAACTAAATATTTTATGAGCTGGTTTATTTTACATTTATTTTATGAGTTTAGCCATTTTTCGCAACACTTTAACCAACATTTTTTAAAACAAAGTTTAAGTCACGTTGAGCAGACAACAGGTTCAATTGAACAATAAATAAAAATGTAAAAAATAAAATTAATTAAAAATAGTTCACTATAATTAATTGAATATCAAGTCAACCGATTCCACATAAAAAAAAGAGATTTGTGCTTCATTCTTTAAAAAAGTATGTGTGCTAGAAAAATCTGGACATCTGAAAAACTTGGTGCAAGCACAGGGTTTGGAGAGGCACTGACCTATCAAAGAGGACAGTGCCCATCAGAGCTGTGAGAGTGTTAATGTGAATCTGTTAAAGCGCAGAGGTCATGGTGGGAAGTGCGTTTTTCACTTGTGTTTTCTCACCTACAACAGCTCAGGTCAGAGGAAGTGCACTTAGTCACAGCACAGTCAAATAATGTCAACTGAGAGCAAAAGCTTTGAAATACCTTCACAAAAACAAACAAAAAAAATCTTGCCAAGTCAAGCATCATTATATTGCTCATAGTTAGTGTTGCTCATTTGTTCTTCGTGTCAGAAGTAGCACGAGCGCTTGAAATACGTCAGAAATAGATCGGGGCATCAGTTTACTGTCGAGAATTTGTTGTGTCGCGCTGCATCCGGTGTAGACAGCATCGCTGATTATAATGGGTTCTGTTTGCTTTTGTTGTGTCGCCCCACTCACGTCTGGTGTAGACAGCGTCACTAATTATAATGGGTTCTGTTTGCTTTTGTCACGCCACTCACGTCTGATGTAGACAGCATCACTGATTATAATGGGTTCTGTTTGCTTTTGTCGTGTCGCTTACGTCTGGTGTAGACAGCATCACTGATTATAATGGGTTCTGTTTGCTTTTGTCGTGTCGCTCACGTCTGGTGTAGACAGCATCACTGATTATAATGGGTTCTGTTTGCTTTTGTCACGCCACTCACGTCTGATGTAGACAGCATCACTGATTATAATGGGTTCTGCTTGCTTTTGTCGTGTCGCTCACGTCTGGTGTAGACAGCATCACTGATTATAATGGGTTCTGTTTGCTTTTGTCACGCCACTCACGTCTGATGTAGACAGCATCACTGATTATAATGGGTTCTGTTTGCTTTTGTCACGCCACTCATGTCTGGTGTAGACAGCATCACTGATTATAATGGGTTCTGTTTGCTTTTGTTGCATCGCCCCACTCACGTCTGATGTAGACAGCATCACTGATTATAATGGGTTCTGTTTGCTTTTTTGTGCGTCGCTTGCGTCTGGTGTAGACAGTGTTAGGAGTTCATGAACACTAAGCATTAAACTTGAGCATGTAACTCACACCACAACATTTATGTTATCTATTTTTCCTTACTTCATTCATGTTATAGACATGAATGAAGACATCAACCTAAAACCTAAACTCTGGCGCTTGACTGTGCAAAACTTGCTTGCACTATCACGTACTACTTTTTGTAAAATATTTCCTACATTTCCTACATATTATTTACACAGAAAAAACTTGATGTAAGATTTACTTTAAAACATTTTGCACTCAGAATCTGCAAGTAAATTTCACAAATTATTACAAAGAAACAGCAAGTAAAAAAAGAATTAAACATGAAATTTTTAATTAGAAAGACTGAAACAGTATTTTCATGTAAAACGTACTCTAATAATCTTTATGTACAACTCCAAAAAATATTTTTTACAGTGTGTTGCAAGGGACATTTACTTCAGTCTTGAGCATTTAAGATCAGCTGATTGCTATAGCTAACTAGTCCGAGACCTTGATCAACTAGACAAGTCCGAAAGCTCAATAACTCAGTTCCAACATACAAATTACAGACACAGTGAGCTTCAGTATAGTGAAGCATTCACAACGACAGTAATTTGCAACTAAGTGGCCAGAGAATTTCATTGAGTTCAACTTTCAAGTAAGCAGTGACACAATGTGACAACTACCAATGGGAATACAGATCCACCACCTAAAGCAACAGTCGAGAAACGCCTACTAGCACTTACCAACACAGAGACTAATTAATCCATTAAAAAAAAATCCCTCTCAGTGAACGGCTCTTAAACTTTGTAAACCCCATTTAATTATTCCACAAACATTTGGCAAAATATCCGGAGACACTGAATGCTTCACAATAATTCAATCTTTTAGTGCTGTTTTTGACTCCAATAGACAAGTTCAACAGCAGCAAACAAAATTAGTTCGTTTAAGAATCATTTAACGTACCAAAAATACACCTCCTAAATCCACTTGACGTTCAATCCACACCGGTTCCTACATCCACTGCTTGAGTACAGGCCATCAAATCCATCATTCTGGAAATAAACATCTTGAAATGATCCAAAACAACTGGCTGGAACCCTGTCCTCCTCAGTTCTAACATAAAGACAACGAGAACGAGGAAAGGAGGAGGTGAAAGTTGAGGAGAAAGGGCTGGCAGGCACTGATTCCGAGTTAGCTAAAATGTTCACAGCTGCCCTGGTAATCTGCGCCCTCCCAACCCGCACACAACGGCCTCATTATCATATGTAAAGGGGCGGTGAGGGGGGCGCTAGACTGTGACATTCAACTTTACTGGGAAATAAAGAAGAACGACACAAAGACTAAAAAAAGCTCCATTGTTCCTCCACACGGTTCAATACGTGACCTTCTAGATGCCGAGAGATGTTTTTGCCACCGAGACGGACGCTGGAGGAATCTGTTTAGCTCTGCAGTCGGCCCGAGCAAGATTTTACCTCACCATTAAACATTCTGCACGGAAACTTTACATTTAATCATCCAGCCCGAAACATCTGCATATTTTCAACATCAAATCTGTAGGCGACCACCAACATCTGGAACAAACAGAAGCGTTCTAGACTTCACTCTTTGATTCATATGCTCAGAGAGAGAAATGCGACTGCTGAACTTTATTTTCTTCTGGAATACTCTTCAAACTTTTGGGGTACTTTAATTCATTATTAACAGTTCACCTGAGGCGTAGTTTAATTTAGTACTCTGCACCTGCCTGTTGTAGTGTTTGTTTGTTTTTTAACTGATAGACTTCTATATTAACCAGGCCAATAACATTTGTTTGATATATGACCGTTTACAGATTATTGACCGATTAACAGCAGCATTAGCTCCAAAATCACCAAAAGAAAATGCTCAATTTCCACTTTCATGTTTTTAGGATGGATGGATGGATGGATACAGAATGACAGATAGAGAGAACAACAGACAGACAGTGAACATGACAGACATATAGATGAAGAGAGAATGACAGGCATTAATAGAAAGAGAGAAAACACACCAAACTGAACAAACAGATAAAACAACAGACAGAATGATAGAATTACAGAACTGTAGATAGAATGATATACGAACGATAGAAAACAGAATGATAGAAAGACAGAATGATAGAATGACGGAACGACAAATACAGAATGAATGATAGAAAGACAGAACGATGTAACGAACGATGGAAGGAGAAAGAGAACAATAAAACAAATGATAGACAGAACGATGGAACAAACAATAGAAAGACAGAATGACAGAACAATAAAACGAACGATAGAAAGACAGAATGATGCAATGAACGACAGAAAGAGAATGATAGAACAATAAATTGAACGATAGAAAGAGAACAATAAAATGAACAATAGAAAGACAATGATAGAACAATAAAACAAATGATAGAAAGAGAACGTTAGAACAATAAAACGAACGATAGAACGATGGAACGAACAATAGAAAGACAATACGATAGAACAATAAAACAAACGACAGAAAGACAGAATGATGGAATGAATGACAGTAAACAGAACGATGGAATGAACGATAGAAAGGCAGAACGATAGAATAATAAAATGAACAATAGAAAGACAATGATAGAACAATAAAACAAACGATAGAAAGAGAACGTTAGAACAATAAAACGAACGATAGAACGATGGAACAAACAATAGAAAGACAATACGATAGAACAATAAAACGAACGACAGAAAGACAGAACGATGGAATGAATGACAGTAAAACAGAATGATGGAATGAACGATAGAAGGACAGAACGATAGAATATAAAACGAATGACAGTAAAACAGAATGATGGAATGAACGAAAGAAAGGCAGAACGACAGAATAATAAAACGAACAATAGAAAGAGAACGATAGAAAGAACTATAGAAAGACAGACAGAATGATAGAACAATAAAACGAACGACAGAAAGACAGAACGATGGAATTAATGACAGTAAAACAGAACGATGGAATGAACAATAGAAAGGCAGAACGATAGAATAATAAAATGAACAATAGAAAGACAATGATAGAACAATAAAACAAACGATAGAAAGAGAACGTTAGAACAATAAAACGAACGATAGAACGATGGAACAAACAATAGAAAGACAATACGATAGAACAATAAAACGAACGACAGAAAGACAGAACGATGGAATGAATGACAGTAAAACAGAATGATGGAATGAACGATAGAAGGACAGAACGATAGAATAATAAAACGAATGACAGTAAAACAGAATGATGGAATGAACGAAAGAAAGGCAGAACGACAGAATAATAAAACGAACAATAGAAAGAGAACGATAGAAAGAACTATAGAAAGACAGACAGAATGATAGAACAATAAAACGAACGACAGAAAGACAGAACGATGGAATTAATGACAGTAAAACAGAACGATGGAATGAACAATAGAAAGGCAGAACGATAGAACAATAAAATGAACAATAGAAAGACAATGATAGAACAATAAAACAAACGATAGAAAGAGAACGTTAGAACAATAAAAAAAAACGATAGAACGAACAATAGAAAGACAATACGATAGAACAATAAAACAAACGACAGAAAGACAGAACGATGGAATGAATGACAGTAAAACAGAAGAGTTGAGGAGAATGATGGAATGAACGATAGAAAGGCAGAACGACAGAATAATAAAACGAACAATAAAAAGAGAGCGATGGAATGAACTATAGAAGGACAGAACGTTAGAATAATAAAACGAACGACAGTAAAACAGAACGATGGAATGAACGATAGAAAAGCAGAACGATAGAATTATAAAACGAACAATAGAAAGAGAACAATAAAACGAACGATAGAAAGACAGAACGATGGAACGAGTGAACGAACGAACGATCAATCGACCGATCGATAGATAGATAGACAGAAAGAGAACAACAGACCAACAGTGGCAGATAGAGAGAACATCAGACACACACAGAGATAGACAGAATGACAGACAGATGAAGGACTGGTTCTCGATCCTCTGCTCTGGATGTTTCTGGAACTATAATGGAGGATGTGAATATCAATCAGGAGTGCAGTGCTGCAGCTCTCTGTGATCCTGCAGCAGTGTGTTGCGCTGCTGTCGAGTGTGTTTGTTGATGGTTGGCTGGTTACGGTCTGTGTTCAGCAGTGCAGTGCGCTCACAGCTGGTTTTACTTCCACTCCTCACAATGACGTTCAGTGTGTGTGTGGAATAATCCGGTCACTCGTCTACATGAGTACATTCATGTTCAGCCTCATGCCCTCCCCCGTTCCTCCTCGGCATCAATGCAAGTAAGAAAGAATCCAATAAAGGACTGTTTGAGTGGAAGGAAATGGCGGAGCTTAATTATGCCAAATTCAAGTAAGTCCGGGCTTCCTTTCAGAAGGATCACTTTGATCTGCTGCGCGGGGTGGAGGAGGCTGAGGACAACATGCCGTCTTAGTTTCAATTTGAGGGATGTTTGGGAAAAAGATGGACTCCAGAAGGCCTCCACTGAAGTAACTGGCACTACAGACCCACACACACACACACACACACACACACACTCTCATACTTGTATATATGGTTTACAGAGACTCTCCATAGACGTAATGGTTTTTATACTGTACAAACTGTATATAACTGTATCCCCCTACACCAACCCTACCCCTAAACCTACCCATCACAGGAAACGGTCTGCATTTTAAAAAAAAACAAACAAAAAAAACACTGTTTAGTATGTTTTTTAAGCCATTTGGTTTACGAGGATACACATCTGTGCCCTCATAAACCATGTATACAAGAACACACACACACACACACACACCGCCCAGCCACTCATGCCCACTTGAACAGCAGGACCTGGAGGAGCTCGGCATAATTCACATGACAGTGAGGCTTTTATGATACGTGAATGGGCACTGCAGATGCCACACACACACACACACACACACACATACACATACACACACACCCCTCATAACAGTGAGAGCTGAGAGTGTGTGTGTGTGGATGCACTACAGAAGCAGTGAGTAATTAGCAGTGAGTAATTCTCTGTTTGCAAAACATACACCAAAATATGCAGTATATGTCAGAGCACACAGAATTCCCACAATGCAATGTGTTTGATGTCTCTTTCCAGTGTGACGGATAAAACCAAGATAATCAACCACAATTTTTTGGCTTCTTGACTCATTGTTTGATGTCCTTGCACTGCCAAAAGTTTTACAAATATAAACATATAACTCAACTAAACTTGAGACTGACAGTAGTGTTGTCACGGTACCAAAATATCAGTAGTCAGTACCAATACCATAAAAATTTATGGTTCTCGGTACCAATTTCGGTACCACAGCAAAATCTGTTTGAACTATTTTACTATTTTATATAGCCTATTTTAAAAGCATATTAAATATGATGGTAATCATACATATAAATATTTGGAGCGTGTGTGTATGTTTGTGTGTGTGTGTAGGCAATATATACCTCAATGAAATAAATTTTGAAATATAAAAAATAAATGCTCAAACATCCATTTTGTAACAGACGTGCGTTTTTATTTTAGCTATTCCGTCAATGAAACGACACTACAGCCTGTAAAACTATGAAATAAATATCAGTAAATAATGGTAACCTAAATAATAAGAAAGTTAAATATTATTTATATATAAAAAAAAAAACATTCGTTTTTTAATTTCCACACAAAGATGCGTCATATTTGCGCTTTGCGAGGGATGATGGACACGAGAAGGAAAGAGACCATTTCTCTTTAATAATATCTTCATGTTATCTCCTGATGTTACAAGCAACTGACACTTGTTGTAAAAGGTCTGAAGAGCGAGTTTTATCTTCACACATTCAGGCTATATTTGATTTAGCACTGCCAGAGAAAGCGAAACTAAAAATCACCGGCGTGTGTGAAACGCGCTATACAAATAAACTTGACGCGCCTTATGAAGTCTAATAACAAGCACAAACTGTGTTAAATAGAAACTGACGTGCAAGCAAAAAGGTTTCTGTCCTACGGTGTTTTTTCTACTTTACCACAGTAAAGAATGCGAATAGCCTATAATAGGCCTAAAAGTGAACGAAAGGAAGAAACGTTTATAATCCCCTTCGTGAGTGAAGATTTGGGAAGAGAAACAGAGATTCCATGTTGAGTGGAATAACTAATGGAATATTGTTAAATTCTCTGATAATCGGGTGACCAGATCGTGATTCGCAAAACAGAATACAAAGCTTAAATTTATGGACTCACGTACCTCTCTCATTCGGCATGAACCAAAATGTTTCCATGGCTGCGATGTCAAATTTAATTGCTAACCTATTATTTCTTTTGTGAACAAAGCTTTGTGCTTCACTCGTGTCATATTGAAGTAAATACTGGCACAGCCCTATCAGTGGGTACCGAATATACCCGGATTCTCGGTACTACAGAAATGCGGGTATCATCACATTTTCAAAATTTCAGTACCGACTTGGTACCGAAGTACCGGTACTTTTGACACTAACTGACAGATAATCAGTTTGAGTAAATGAAAATAGCCTATATATTAATAAAAAAAAAAAAATGGTCAAAAAACAGGTAAAATAATAATTAAAAATGGTTCATCAACAGTTAATCAAAAAAGTAAACAAACTTGAATGGGTATTTCTGTGTATCGGCAATGAAAAGACAATATTAGCCAATCTTTACCGCAGGGCTGCACAATATTGGAGAATATGTCTATGTGTTGTATAATTTAAACTGCAATTAAATTATATATAGAAAGCGATCAAAGAACGCTCCCTTTACAATCGCTGGAGCTGTCAATCAAACAACGCGAGTTTCTCAGTGACTGAGTTCTGGACTCGCGCCAAAACTCCCGTTTTATTCAGCGAATCTCTTAGTTACATCGTGTTTGCACTGTTAGTTATGATGAAAGCATTCGTTAGAGAAGTTCGTTAGCAAAGATGTCAGCCAATCACAGCAGTGGGCGTTTACACTGAAGTCTCACAGCAGACACGCCCCTTAAAACAGAGCGTTCAAACAAGATGGCTAAAATCAAGGTAGGAAAAATGCCTTTTGTTTCTAAATTATGACAATTTTCGATGTAAAAAGCATACTAACATTATAAGTGCACCCAGAAAAACATTATAAAACAATAAAACAACACAATTCATGACCTCTTTAATAACAGACAGCAGCAGGATTATTAGGCTGTTGTCACTTTAAGAGCTAACGTACAGATCCAATATAATGATACGCATCCGTTTTCTTTCTTAATTGTTTACATTCACATAAGCCACGAGCGACTGCGTTTACAAGGACACTCGCCAAAATGGGCATTTTGACATAATTTTGTCCGTTCAAGCACAAATAGACGTGAAAGAAAACTAAATTCAGTGTTCGCATGCTGTCTGCGCAGCTTGAGCTTTCTTTCACGTCTTCTTGCGCTTGAATGGTTTAAAATCGCTTGAAATGTTTAAACTGACAGGAAAATTTGCAGTTAATCCGAGAATCACGCCGTTTCGAACCTTGGTGCCTGGTCCGTACGGAACAACTACAATCCCTACACATGACATTACACATCCTGTGATGTAACTATCGCGGATGCGCACATTCCGATATCGTTGCTAAAACAATATATCGTGCAGCCCTACTCTACTGAATTACACACAAAAACTGTGGTAATAACACAGTGTACTACTGTCTCAGGTTTTTATCATTGCATACTATATACTATTAGAAGTACGCTTGCGTTCTAGTCTAAACATAGCTGGTCTCTCCAAAGCAAGACAGTCTATAGTCTACATATTATTTTTTTTATCCATACTGAAAGAAAAAAATATGCTGCACCCATCAGAATGTGTCTGATATAACGCTGTGTACATGTGTTAAACAGAAACCAACCTAACAACAAGTACTGTTGCTTAGATGGGATCGCTTTGTTGCATCGCACCAAGTTAGGACACGGTGTGACTCTGAAATGCAAAGGCCATCTGGTCATGACGGGCGTTACAGCAAGGCTTACGTTTCAGAGGAGTGTTCTGGAGGTTTTCAGTGGGCGGCAGGGGAGTGTGTAAATAGGATAATGAAAATGACCTAGTGGATGAAAGCAAAACACTTCTGGGATAGTGATGAATGCCTAAGAACAGATGTCATGTAGGGGCCCCTCGGAGGAACGTGCCTCATGTGGGCCACTTCACATACTGTATGTTCAACACGATAGAGAGTCACACAACCGTTTCACCTGTCAGGTCTGAAAAAAATATGCTTTGGTGGACACAGCTTTAACCCAAATCAGCTAACATAGCGCTTACTAAGACTGGAGTAATGTGAGGTTAAGTGTCTTGATCAAGGTCACATCAGTGATATATAAAATATGGAGGCAATTTACACCAGACTGCATGTGTATGAATACATGTAAATGCCTCAAAGTAGAAAAAGACTGGACTGAACAGCAGCCACACACTGAACAAGGCCAGGTCAACCAGAAACATGGTCATTTGTCGGCCAACTTGACCACAGCTGACTACAACAAGGCCACTTGTTTGGCAGGAAAACGTCCCAGTGCAAAATGAGTCAGTGAATTGCACTGAACAATACGGCTTAATCCAATAATGAATATGGAAAAATGTCCAAGTAACTAAATAAATAAATAAATAAACTAAATGACTAAATAATGAACTATTGACTAAAATAACTAAAAAAAACTAAACTAAAAATAACAAACAACTAAATGACTAAAACAAATTAAAAAAATAACTAGCTTAACTAAAATACCCAAATAGCTACAATAACTAGGCTACCCAACTAAACTAAAATAACTAAATAACAAAATAAATAACTATATGAACAACAAAATAACAAAATTACTAAAATAAATAACCATAATAACTAACTAAATAAACTAAAAAAAAAACCAAATAACTAAAATAACTAAGCTAACCAACTAAATTAAATCAACTAAATAACAAAATAAATAAAGTAAATAATTAAATAACTAAATGAACAACAAAATAACAGAAGTTACTAAAATAAATAAAATAACTAACTAAATAAATAAACTAAAAAACCCAAATAACTAAAATAACTAAATAACTAAATGAATGAATGAAGTAAATAATTAAACAAACAGAATAATTTAATGACTAAAATAAATAACCTAAATAACCAACTAAATAAATAAACTAAAAAAGAAATAACTAGACTAACCAACTTAACTAAAACAACTAAATAACTAAAGTAAATAACTAAATAACTAAATAAACAACAAAATAACTAAATGACTAAAATAAATAACCAAAATAACTAACTAAATAAATAAATGACTAAAATAACTAAGCTACACAACTAAACTAAAACAACTAAATTGCTAAATAAATAAATGACTAAACTAGCTAAATATTAATATATATATAAATGAGCTCATCGCAATGCATTCTGGGATTGCCTTCTCTTTACGTTTTGGACCAGTATTCATGTCTGAAGTAAAAATGTCACGATGGGAGTTTTACTTACTCAAAATTGTTCTAAGGGCAGAAAGGAAAATGATTGGTTTACAAATTCAACCAATTAATTGAAGCAGAGGTGGGGTCAAGAGGCATTTGGAGGGAATATCCATAAAACAGGTACGTTATTGACTGTTTGTGGGAGATCACATGTATTGTAAGGAAAGTGAATTTACGATATATTTTGTTAAAATTCACAAATAAACTCCCATCAGCAAAAATGTGGTTTAGATAAGCAGCGCTTTACATTTTAAAACAGAGTTAATATATTCACACACAATATTACACAAAGATCATATGCCTGTAGAGTGCAATTAATTTGTCATGTTATTCAAGAATCCATCAAGGCTGATTCTTCAGATTGATTTGCTTACAGTGACGCCAAGAGAACGTCCCACAGCAGCTGGTGAGCGATCTGGGCATCCAGCACTCAGGAGGTCTGTCTATTCATTCACGGTTTCGCTCTGAATCTTACCATCCCTCCATCTGATGTCAGCTGTCAACAGTAAACACACAGTCGCTCCCATCAACCCTCACTAGTGCTACGGAGAGGGAACACGCAACACACGAATGACTCATTGCTAGGCAACCTCAGCATGATCCAGCCGTCCCCACTGACTAATTTGCTTTCAAAAACTGAAAAATTAAACATCACTTATGAAATACGATATGTTTGCAACCCATTTTCCTTTAGTATTTATGATTATATCGGAGTGCAACTGGATATTTAACGAGGAAAAAAAAAAAATGTAGGGCAGTACTTGGTCAAGAGTGTGCATTAAGAAAACAAACGGGGACAATTTAGTTTGTTTCATGTTGACTTTACCACAGTAAGGAACCTCACCTCTACACTACTGGAGGGTGTTTTCATCCTGACACAAAGACGTGTGTCATATCCAGATCTGGCAGGCTTTGTGTAGTCACACCAGACAGCGAGCAGAATGCTGGCACCACAGGACCACGACTGAGCCACTCGACCAAAACTCATACACCAACGGACATCAGGAGGCCAAGCGTGAAGGTTTAACTGCTGCTTAAACAGACACACTGGAATAAATCACTCCTGATTCATATCTGTGCCATCCGAAAATGCTAAACTGAAACATGCAGAAAAAACCTGTTTGCCAAGCCAACAACATCATACACTCTAAAAAAAATTGTTTAAACCCAGCGATTGGGCTGTTTTAACCCAGCGAATGTGTTGTTTAAACCCAGCGATTGGGCTGTCATAACCCAGCAATTGGTCTGTTTTAACCCAGCGATTGGTCTGTTTTAACCCAGCGATTGGTCTGATATAACCCAGCGATTGGGCTGTTTTAACCCAGCGATTGGTCTGTTATAACCCAGCGATTGGGCTGTTTTAACCCAGCGATTGGGCTGTTTTAACCCAGCGATTGGGCTGTTTTAACCCAGCGATTGGTCTGATATAACCCAGCGATTGGTCTGTTTTAACCCAGCGATTGGTCTGATATAACCCAGCGATTGGGCTGTCATAACCCAGCGATTGGTCTGATATAACCCAGTGATTGGGCTGTTTTAACCCAGCGATTGGTCTGTTATAACCCAGTGATTAGGCTGTTTTAACCCAGCGATTGGTCTGTTATAACCCAGCGATTGGTCTGTTTTAACCCAGCGATTGGTCTGTTTTAACCCAGTGATTGGTCTGATATAACCCAGCGATTGGGCCGTTTTAACCCAGCGATTGGGCCGTTTTAACCCAGCGATTGGGCCGTTTTAACCCAGCGATTGGTCTGTTATAACCCAGCGATTAGGCTGTTTTAACCCAGCGATTAGGCTGTTTTAACCCAGCGATTGGGCTGTTATAACCCAGCGATTGGGCTGTTTTAACCCCGCAATTGGGCTGTTTTAACCCAGCGATTGCGCTGTTTTAACCCAGCGGTTGGGTTGTTTTAACCCAGTGATTGGGTTAAAAATGCCCAACCTGTTGGGAAGTTTTATTTAACTCAACTATTGTTTAAAAAAAAATGACTGTATTGTTTGCTTAACATGAACCCAAAATATGTTGGAAATTAAAATGTATTAACATGTTTAATAAATGAACATTTATTCATAAGTTTAATGAATAATAATTAAACAATAAACATTTATTAAATTGCTTATTAATAGATGTCCACCTTTTGATTATTATTGTTTCCTCTAGTAATTATGTATCTGATTTTTAATTTCCAACCTATGTTGGGTTAATTTTAAGCCAGACATATAGTCATTTTTAAACAATAGTTGAGTTAAATAAAACTACCCAGCAGGTTAGGCAAACATTTAACCCAATCGCTGCTGGGTTTGTCCATTTTCAACCCAACTTGGGTTGTTTTTAACACAGCATTTTTTAGAGTTGAACTGGATTTTGCATAAACATGCGTTGCTCACCTCAGGCGATAGAAGGTCAGTAACTCTCTTGAAATAGTGATTAATTTTGTTATATAATGTTGCACTAAAGCTGCTTTAAAAATGATGACATGCAACTTCTCTGATTTTTCTCACAGGTTAGGAATGCTAACAGTAGCAGCTGTACCTGTTTTAGCACACTGAAACAATCTGAAAAATCTCTGAGATCTCATTCACATTAAAGCACAAACACTAAAATATCACAGCTAAAATCTAGATAAACCCACTAGTCATCTCATCAACTGACTAGCTGTTTGCTTCATTTCTCCGTCTCCACAGCTGATGATTTCATATGCAGGGCTGGAGCTTGACACCGCTGAGTCTAAAATTAGCACATGAAAAATAAATGAATGGTTTGGAGGTGATTTATATAGATTTCATGTTCTGAGAGCATAGAGCAGTGCTGCCAGCTGACAGGCACCATGACAGGGTGTGGGTACGGGTTCAAGAGGAAGGAAAAGCATGAGGCTTGCCATCAGCTCCATTACCTGTCTAATACAAAAACCGACAAACTGAGAGAAAGAGCTAAAAGCACAGAGGGAGGTTTTGTTGCTTTTGAGACTCCAAAATCAGTGTAGTTAATGTTGGGACTGTCCTCTATCTGTGTGCCAAATTTCATAACTTTCCCGCAAGCAGTTCTGTGAGCTGCCATAGACTTCCAGAGTGGAAGAAGAGTAAGAACGAAGAATAATAAACAGAACGCCAACGGATACAAGAGATGCTTGGCCCCTTACTAGCAACTCACTCCATCTCAAGTGCTCAGATGATGTCAAGTGCTCGCAATCAAACAACCAAACTGCACATTTCTAGTCTTACTGGTGGTTTAAATTGGTGTGATGCGATGAAGGGTTTATGTATTCGCATCTGGAGGTGAAGGTTCATAGCGGCCTGCTGAACAGCTGGGTACCAAACACAACCAACAGAGCGAATAAACAACGACAAAGAGGAAATGGTGGCAGCTTTAAACATCTGTCACATCCCAGCAGGAACTTCCACTAATTAAAAAGAGAAACTCCGACAACAGATATTTGATTAACTAAAAACCGCTAACTTATTCTCCAAAGCCCAGACGTACCCCGCGGGGAGATGGTTTCGATAAAACTTCATGAGAATCTGACTGTTCGCCTCAGTCACACAGTCGCCGTCTCTTTCTCTCTCTTTCTTTTTTTTAAGAGTCACTTTGAAAGCTCTTCTGAAAGTGCCATTGGAAACATCTGTTCTGTGGGCATCAGCCGTGAGACGCAGGGCCGGTTCTGACAAGACAAGCAGCAGATGAATCCAAACCACGTGGAAATGGCCAGACAAAACCAATAAAACCACACTGACCAGTTCTCAAACCAGTGCCTAGAGGCGTCCCGGTGGACAGATAAACAAAATGGATAGAAGGGAGGTGATGGGGAATGAAAAAAAAATGCAAAAAACAACAATAATAACAATTATTATTATTACTGAAATGTGTTAATATTAATATAGTTAATTTTATTTTATATAATAATGACAAGATAGAGAGGTGGAGAGAGAGAATTCCTAGGTTACAAAGCACCATTTAAATGGGACCTATAATGCCCCGTTCACAAGATCTAATATAAGTCTCTGGTGTCTCCAGAATGTGTCTGTGAAGTTTCAGCTCAAAATACCCCACAGATCATTTATTATAGCTTGTCAAATTTGCCCCTATTTGGGTGTGAGCAAAAACACACTGTTTTTGTGTGTGTCCCTTTAAATGCAAATGAGCTGCTGCTCCCGGCCCCCTTTCCAGAAGAGGGCGGAGCTTTAACAGCTAAACAACAACAAAGCTGGAGAATCTCACGCAGACAAAATGAGGATTGTCAGTAACGGTGTTCAGCCTTACATTGTTCAAACCGGAGTCGACACTGATGGAGAGACTCAGGAAGAAGTTACAACTTTTAGGACGTTTCTGAGTGGTTAGTGGATAAATTTATGTAGTTGCTGTGGAGTTGATTCAACTCATCGACTAGCATGTGTCGTCATGTTAATCTTTTGTGTTGAATTGACCCTTGTTTGTGAAGCAGTCCAACGTAAAATGACGGCATGACAACAACACTCTACTACAACAACTCTTCCTCTTCTCTAAAGCAGCCTAACATGGCCTCACCCCCTTTGTTGCATGTTCTCGGGGGCGGGGTTTATGTAAATTTTGGGGTTTGTGATGTCACTAACCCGGGAAGAAGCTCGTTGTAGTCCCTACCAGCCGTTTGTTGTCGATTTCTGTAAAAGAAAATATCTCCCTTTGCATTGAACTTTGAGTGTCGTAACTTTGCAGATGTTGTTTATGCTCAAACAGCAACATTACACACTAACTAAAGTTAAAAAGTGAAATCATAATCAAGGACCCCTTATATAATAATATGACAAAAACCCACCAAACATCAGCTAAGATTAATATATTCTCCTACACAGTGAATGAAACCCTTATTAAAAGGAGTGGAAAGGAACAGAACATGGTCCGAGTCATTTCCATTCTCTCATCCCGCTCTCATACGGGGTGGAGTGGAAACATTCAAGGAAATTCTCATGGAGAATGAGAGACAAGGTCCGAGAGTGGCTGCTACTTTTAAAGTTCCCTTTTTTCTTCTGAAAAGAATCTCGCTGTGTGTGTCCTTCATTGTGAGACTCTTCCCTCAGGCTCAGTGCACTAAAAAAATCCATTTATCCTTCCTGAGAGTTTGAAGCGGCAAAGAAAAGAGCTAAAGAATCCAGCAGGAGTCACGTGCCGGGTGACATGGCTTTTCCCTTGTAAAGACTATGGGCCTGTCTCACCGCCGTGGGTCCTTCAGAATGGGATCATTCCTAATGACAGCAGAAGAGAAAAGCCCAGTACATCTGTTCCCAATATTTGCATTTCTTTGGTAGATTTCACAATGCACCACTTGACTCGATGGATAAAAGGACATTCTCATTCAGGCGTGAGAAACAAGCCCCGTGAATGAGTTTCTCTTTCAATCTGTGAATCAACTCATCGAGAGACATGCATTTACGGTTTTTAAAAAATGAATACGCCTGACGTGATGTGTGTGATCACTGCGTTCTCCTCTTCGACCCTGGTTTGAACCAGAAATGTGTGGAAATATATGCATGCAGACATGCAATATAAATGAGGCTGTCATTCAAAATGAGACCAAATTATTCTGCAGGATTCATCAGAATAATTTGCAGCATTCCATTTTAGATCATTTCATTAATGGTGCATTGACAACGTCTGCGGCACCAAGCAGAATTGCAAACATAAATATAGCTGTGAGCAACTGTTGGAGTTCAAGCGCTTTAAAGCCTTTAAGCGCATGCATAAAAATGTATAATGTTTCATTTAGCAAGGCTATAACCACCTCAATCATAGATGGAAAAGACAATTTACAGCCAATACAGGCAGTTTACCATAGAAAATATATGTTTTTTAAAGCTTTTTAACAGTTATAGCGCCATCTATGGTCCGATCTCCATAAAAAAGTGGGCATGCTTCTTTAGAGTCATATGCTGCATGTGCTCACCTATTTTTGTGTTTTGAGTTTTGAGTTTTTGTTTAGGATTTAAAGGCATTTGAGTGTATTTTGGCATGCCCATTTTCTAAATGACCTTGTTATAGCTACCCAAAGGGTAAAGTTCAACATTTCTTTGATAATTATTGATCTAGAGAATCGTACTGCACAGATTTGGTTCCAATCTGGCGAAAAACTTAGGACTAGTTCACAAAAGTAGGTTTTTTAAACAATCGTGAATATTTAATGAATGATTTGATTGACAGCAGTGGTTCTTGAGAAAGTTGTTCAGCATGAGGAGATCTATCAAATGATAAGAATATTGTGTGTATGTGTGAAACACCACATGATTACAGGGGCGCAAAACTCGTTAGCGCCATCTAGTGGCCGATTTCTTTCAAAATTCTTACAGACCTCTAGGACGATGAGTCGAACATGCCCACGAGTTTCGTTCCAATCGGCCTCTGTTAACCTTGTCTAATAGGTGCTCAAACTTCATTGGCCGATGTCGGCCATGTTTTTTGAGATACGCCAGTGTCCTCATAGACTATCATGGCTCCTTGGACCAAGACACTGCATGCCAATTTTCAAGTCAATCGGACTAACGATTGCATAGTTACAGCTGTTTTCATGTTTGTTTGTTTTTCATGTTATAGCGCCACCGAGTGTCCAATCACCGCATTTTTTTTTACTGTGACCAAAGATTGAGCCCATACACATGTGTACCAAGTTTGGTTAAAATATCTCATTCCGTTCAAGAGTTATAGCCATTTTAGTAAAAGTGGCTCCACCCACTTAGAATGTTTTGGCACTCCCTTAGCGACCGTGAATCGAAATTTCAACTTTTTTTGATAACTTTTGATATTCAGTCTCCAGAGAACATTTCTGTACTGGTTTGGTTCCAACTGGGCTTAAATATGAGTTACGCTCCAAGAACATAATATGTTATATTGTCAATAAACCACAGGAAATATTTAAAAAATGCATTGACACTTATGCACTTACAAATGGAAGTTTCTAGGACTAGCACTCAATTGCATTATAATGCATTATGGGACTTCAACTAGGAAGGAAACAGGATTGATACACAACAAGAGCTATATTCAAACCTACATGAGCACCACGTACTGTAGTACACGTGTTTAGATCTGTGCCACGGATCTAATTCATGACAGCACCATCTGAAGCGCTGTAGAGTTGTTTTCTTCATAAAAGAGACTATGTTCAAAGCTCAGAAGAATTTCACGGCATAAATGTTTATATAATTCAGAGTGACATAAAGAGAGCTTCAGTTACACCAAGAAAATGTTTCTTCCAAGCCCTCGAGACGAGATCAGTCACCAGATGAAAAATGAACAGAGAACAGTGCTTGTCCTTAATCGCAGCACCACTGGAGCCGAACTACACAGACCCAAATAAACCCGTCGTTCCTATTCCCCTCTCCCTTATCGCCTCAGTGCAGGGCTTCTGATTGAAGTCTGGAGATGTTTTCAAAGCTTTGGACGGCTGCACAGTACTGCAGAGGATCTTCTCCTTCACAACTTCATTTCACAGCCAGAGAAAAAAGTCCCCCTGCAGATATAATAAAAGCCACCACAGATAAATATGACATTTACCGTAAAGAAAACTGCAGACTTGAGATTTGTTAAGCCCAAAGGGGACCAATTTAAGAATGTTCCACAAAAGAGTTACTTTAATTATTTTATTGAAGGTGTTTTTCGCATAATTACAGTCCGCAGCATGGGAACAAACTCTCCATGAGCTATCACATGGGTTATCTTAAGCTTATATTCTTACAGGCCTCAGATCACATGCTACATTGAGCCGGGTTGAGACGAGCTGTGGGGTCTGTGATGGGTCTACAGCGGGAACGAGTCCTACTGCTGAATGCTGTTCTGAAATCAACAACAAATGGAAACTACATATAGATAACACATGAGTAGGGGTGTGAGATATTGGCAAAAAATAAAATCTCGATATTTTGGGGGATTTTTTAGGCAATATTTTGCCCAGAGTGTGTTTTTTTGCTGGTACCACGGTTGGTTTAGGCCTATCTAAAAGGTGGCAGCCCACCATTCAGTCCTGTCTTATGGTGCGTTCACAACCAGACGCGAATGAAGCGTTAAGTGCGAGTGATTTACATGTTAAATCAATGCAAAGACGCGAATAGACATCCGGCGACGCGAATGACATGATTCGCGCGAATTGCGCGAGTTGAAAAATCGGAACTTTGGCGAATATTCGCGCCACGTTAACCAATCAGGAGCTTGCTAAAGCCAGCTAAAGCTAGCTAAAGCCGGCAAATTGAGCTTATTCGCTGTATTTTACAACTACTTTCCCGTTGATGTGTTTATTCAGAGGAAGTGTGCAGAAACGAGACGAGCCGCCTGGCAGAAGCCCCTCTCATGAAGCGAATTCGCGTCTGTTGTGAAGTGAATTTCACGCGCCAATGAAGTGAATAAGGGTAAGGGGCGTTCACACCAGACGCGGCTTGTGCGAATAAATCGCGCTATTCGCACGTAGTTGGACGCTTGAACATTGAGTTTACTCGCTTCATTAGCGCGTGAAATTCACTTCACAACAGACACGAATTTGCGTCATGGGAGGGGCTTCTGCCAGGCGGCTCGTCTCGTTTCTGCACACTTCCTCTGAATAAACACATCAACGGGAAAGTAGTTGTAAAATACAGCGAATAAGCTCAATTTGCCGGCTTTAGCTAGCTGAGTAAAGAGCATTTTTTACAACTTATCAGATTGTCCGACCTCCTCACTCACTTTCTTCCAAGCAAGATCCTTTTTATTCCTGTTTCTATAAAAGTACAAAGATGTATTGTACAGCGACGATGATTTTGTCTTCCATTGTTGTTTCGGATTTCTGCCTCCGCTCGCTACGTCGTAATCACGTCACTACTAGAGCAAGCTCCTGATTGGTTAACATTTTTCAACTCGGGCAATTCGCCCGAAATGCTCAATTCGCACCGCCGGATGTCTTTGCATTGACTTAACATGTAAATCACTCACGCTTAACGCTTCATTCGCGTCTGGTGTGAATGCACCATTAAACAATTCGTTCAAAATGGTTGATTCATTTAGAAATTAAGCAAATTCATTCAAGTACGAAACATGTTGCTCTGCAGTTCTGCTCCGGCTTTGTTTGGAACTTTTTTGTTGGCAAAACGGAGCAAAAACACACAATATTGTGTCCAAAACACTCAATATTAACTTGTTGAACTGTTGAAAAAAATTGATATCACATTCATGATCGCGCTTATGTGCTGATATTCGGGAAAACGGCACTCTTGCTTGTGTGTTACTTGACTTACTGTTACAGGCTAAATATAAAACAACAGAAAAATCATACAGGGATATTTTTTGCCCACATAACTTAAATTATAGAGGCATTGTAACTGAATTCTGATTTTCATTACGCAGTCAATGCTTTTGGTCTCTCAAGACGTGTTTTTTCCAGTGTGTGACATACTTGATAATGTCAGCTTGCATATTGTTAAAACGACAATTGTGATATTATCGTAGATGATAAATATTGCACAGCCCTACACATGAGCCAAAGCCACAAGACTACAAGTCAATTTCAAGCTCAGGGTGGAATGAAAATCTAAAGGACAAAAGTGGAAGAGAAAAGTGTAAGGTAGTAGCAGTGTTGTTTTGAAACATGATTTTCAGGATGGCCATTAGTAGGAATGTGCAAAAATACATGCATTCAAATTTAATCTGACTTGACTTCAATCAAGTCAGTGAGTTGGCTATTGGACTGGACGACTAATCAATCGATCATAGAGAAACCAAAAATAATTAGGCTGGTTACTAGGTTCAGACGGAGTTTGAATGGTTGTTAACATTTTCAACTGTATACTCTTAAAAACAAAAGTTCTTTATTGGCATTAGAGCTGCACGATTAATCATAAAAAGATCACAATCTCGATTCAAACACTCACACAATCTTATTTTATTAATGGCAACAATTCGGCCATCTCTGTTAAACCTTTGACAAAATCATACCGAAACCTTCAAATATGTGTTTGTGCTGCCGTGGTGAGACAGAGAGAGCAGTTTTGAACCACACAGTAGTTATTTCTGTGTTACAAAACATCTCGTAGAACTACTGAAATAAAAGTTTAAAGTTAGGATATAAACAATGATGTCTACGATAGCGTAAAATAGAGCAAACAAACTTGGCGCTTCAAATAACGGTTGTATCAATTACATCATTACGCCACTAGTTGGCGACAAGTGACTTTAAAAAAAAACGCATTTGTCATTGAATCATTCATTCAAAAGATTCGTTCAAAAACACTGATTCATCCAGTAATGAAACAGGTATTTATTAATGAGTCATTGAATTCATTCAATACCATTTTTTTAAATAATTCATTCAAACATTTTTCCAGCAATTAAGATTTTGTCAGAACCTCTAGTAAATTACATGTTATTTTCTTTAGTTGTATATTCAGAATCATGGGAGATCTCAATTTGAAACCAAAAAAATCGTGATTCTCATTTTCGTGCAGCTCTAATTGGCATCAATGGTTCCATGAAGAACCTTTAACATCCATGGAAACTTTCCATTCCACAAAAGGTTCTTTATAGTGGAATAAAGGTTCTTTAGATTTAGAACATGGTTATTTTAAGAACTGTTTACTGAAATGCTCTTTGGGGAACCAAAAATTATTCTTCTATAGAGGCTTTCGCATCGTGAAGTTATAGGAACTCAGTTATAAGAACTAGC
This sequence comes from Ctenopharyngodon idella, assembly GCF_019924925.1. NCBI lineage: Eukaryota > Metazoa > Chordata > Actinopteri > Cypriniformes > Xenocyprididae > Ctenopharyngodon > Ctenopharyngodon idella. The sequence continues at coordinate 22,279,227 of NC_067232.1, forward strand.
CACCAGGACATTCCCCCAAGAATTAAACTTTCCTGGTTGCATTCGCACCACATAAGCCGGCCAACACTGATGTCACTTAAGAACGGCATTCAACAATGCCAACAACTGGAGGATGGAGGAAGTGTGTCTTTGGTTTCGTGATAATGGAGATTGAATGTTGATGTATATGTTATGTGATTGAAAGAGCAAAAAGAAGGGGTAAGGGACAAAATCTCCTACGACAACTTGAAGTGCTACGTTACCTTTCTGGGTTTATGTTAGTTTGTGGAGTAAGTATATGCAAACTGTAGTTCATATTGTGCTTGGTTAGACCCTATTTCATTTTATGTCATGTCTTTATTTTCTGCACTAAATTATGGAGAGTAGCATCAATAAGACTAATTGATAACGGCAAGTAATATTGGTATAGATAAAATACTAATGATACCCATCCCTACTAAAAGACTTGTCTGACATTGTGATCCATTCCCAGTCATTAGATGGTTCAAGCTGTTTTAGGTGGTTGACTATCATCTGGATGGGATCTGGCTAAACTGGAAAACCATCTAAGACTAGAAACACACTAGTTGCTGTAGTCCAAAATCCATCTTGACCTCATTTTACCAGCTTTTAGTTCTACATGCTCAGCCAGAGTCCTTGGCCTTTAGGTCAACTGCACTGTAAAACCTGTGTGGAAACCTGTTGTGTTTCATATCTACAACTTAATCTGGTTTTATTTAGATTATCCAGCAAGACTGACCAGAAGTGAGCTGGTCAAACAACAGGTCACTGTGCAATGACAATCAAAATGATGAAACTACTTTTCATTTGTGTTAGTTTCATTCCACCATCTGCCTGTCAGGACTGAAAGCTTATAGAGGATTAAAAACAAACTCATGATAAAACAATATTTTATGGAATTAAACCATGTTTGTGACATGTGGCATTTGCTGGGATTACTGCACTGTAAATATGTTCCAGACTAAAAGCGTAGACGGCTTTAAGTTCAAAGACATGGATGTTTATGACCTGGTTTCAGAGAAACCACCTCCTAAAAACATTTACTACCCATCCGAAAACCACCGTGCTGACATCATGTAACAGAACTGCAATAATAAACTCGATATTTCAAAGCAACGAAGAACATCTCTGTTGCATAACAATCCTTTCAATTCATTCCGTTCTGGTACAATGTGTAGGGAATAATACATCTGTCTCATCCCTTCTCCATTTCGCCCCATGGCTTCTGTTTAACCGAGCATCTTTACCGGGAACTTGGATTGAAGCTTCCAGAGAGGATGATACTCGGAGAAGAGGGGGAGGGAAGGTTAAAGCCACAGATCTGTGATCTGGTCGACATTGCCAAGGAACAACGGATTACAAGAAAACAGGAGATGAGGAAGAATCAGGCCACTGTCAGTCCGGATCATTATCTGCAGACAATTGTGTTTGTAAGGTGGATAAAAGAGGGGCATTCGTACAGACATTACAGCTCAAACAGTAGAGCATGGCGCTAGCAAACACAAGGTAATGGGTTCGATTCCGAGGAAAAGCAAGAACTGATATGTTGGGTAAAAGCATCTGACAAATGCATAAATGTGAAAGCAATCAAACTATACTTTCTTTCCATTAGTAATGTCTTCAAGTCAACATAAACTGATGTTCGCAACCAAGTAAATAGGATATTCAAAATGTTTAGCAACTCATTCTTTGAGCGATGATAGTGGTTGGTAAAAATTGTAGTTTTGTGGCTTTTAATCAATGGCTGTGTCCAAAATCACCTCCATAGACCATTTGGGAACAGACGTCACAGTTATGTCACTGCAGTTGCGCAAAAACGGCCAAGATCCATGGAATAAGAGGAAAAATTTCTTGTTGGATGTCAGAATTTGAATGCAAAAAAAAGAGGGTCTTCATTGAAGCTAAATGCAGACGTTTATGGTTGTAAGCCATTAAACAGACAGACCGGTCAGATGAAACCTGTAACTATTTCCCTACTATTAGAGCATGAACTTGATGTAAACAATAGATCTACATAATATTCACACATATGCAGTTCATAGGGGGCATAATGTATTAGCCCAACAGTTACAGCATGAAATAATATTTAAACCTATAACAATTTACACCGATAACATTCAAACCTATAACATTTATATCTCCCAATTCTGCAATTGCAAGTTTATATCACAATTCTGAGTGGAAAAAAAAGTCTATAAACTCTCAGCTGTAAGGAAAAAAGGCAGAATATCGTGTTTATATCTTGCAATACAGGTTTTTCCTTCTCAGAACTGTAAAATATAATTTGGAATTGCAAGAAAAAGAGTCAGAATTGTGAGATATAAACTCGAAAATACATTTTTATTCTTTTATTTCTTCACTTTCAGTAAATGTGCGACCTTCAGCCTGAGATGGACAACATGATCTACAAATGTGTATTCAGTCTTGTTGAATTTGCCTGAGAATCTGGAAGTGCTACAAGATAATGTTACCAAACAGTGTCAGGTAATCGAATGTAAAATGCATCAGTTGGTTTTTAATGGAGTTTGAGTGACAATAAATGCATCCGTGTCCTCCAAGCACTTGTTATGTGAGAACAATAGTGACCAGCATGGCAGAACACAACAGGAAATAAAGGCCAATTTCCTTCACACGCATGATAAAAGGCTCCTTCTGAAAGTGACAGCTCTTTCCTGTCAAAATCGCTTATATCCTGTAAACAAGAGTCCAGTAACGTCCAGTGATGTCATGAAAGAGTTGACACAATGTCCAATGAAAACATTATTTATAATAATTCAATTCAACTCAAATATATTAAAACTGATTTTTCAGACAAATTCTGATGGAATGAGCCATGTTGTAAGACACACAGAATGTGTCTGAAGTTTTCAGCTCAAAATACCCCACATATCATTTATTATAGCTTGTCAAATTTTGGGTGTGAGTAAAAAAACACTGTGTTTTTGTGTGTGTCCCTTTAAATGCAAATGAGCTGCTGCTCCCGGCCCCCTTTCCAGAAGAGGGCGGAGCTTTAACAGCACACGCTTCGGTTGCTCAAAAACAACAAAGCTGGAGAATCTCACGCAGCCAAAATGAGGATTGTCAGTAACGATGTTCAGCCTTACATTGTTCAAACCGGAGTCGACACTGATGGAGAGACTCAGGAAGAAGTTACAACTTTTAGACGTTTCTGAATGGTTAGTGGATAAATTTATGTAGTTGCTCTGGAGTTGATTCATCTCATCCACTAGCATGTGCCGTCATGTTAATCTTTTGTGCAAATCCAGCATTGAATTGACCCTCGTTTGGCGTAAAATGACAGCATGTCAACAACACTCTACTACAACAACTCTTCCACAGCAACATTACACACTAACTAAAGCTAAAAAAAGTGAAATCATAATCAACCACCCCTTTAAACTAAATCTTTAGTCTGTCATATCAAAGCACTGCAGCGTTCTCAACCTTCATGTCAAAATAAAGCCTGCAACAGATTATAAAAGCATTTTTGAACATCTCTGTTAGCAAAAGCAACATAAATCAGGTTCCTTCCAAAAAATCAGTCAAGAACACATGACTGCTGGAATGAGACCGCTGGCTTTATCAAAAGACTCATATTCATGAAACGGTCATCAGCAATTATACGCGGCCAGAGGAAGTTTCTGGGGCAAGAGAAGAGATAAGATAAGCCTGGAAGAGAGCAGAAATAACAGTGCAGCAGAGAAGACATGCTTTAAAATACTCTAAAATGCCAGTGCATTTCAGCGACTGAATTAGTTAAATCTCAGCTTTCATGCATCACTAAATGAGCTTTGACCTGTGACAGAGACACAAACTGGCTGCTCCACTGACAGGGAAGGTTAAATACAGAACTACTTGATAAGTGACTCTCTGATTAAGCTTAATTAGCCTTAATTAGCTGAACAGGAAAAAAGAAACAACAATGTGTTTGAGGACAAGCCCAGCAAAAAGAAGAAACCGAGTGAATGCAGGACTAGAGCGATTTGTTTTACTGTGATGTAAATGACAGGCTAACAAGTCAAGCAGCATTAACGTGACCAATAATCAGTATATTAATTGAGTGTTGCATTTGCACACTAACCATTATCAAATCAACCAGGTATTCCATGCATACAGAAACTTGCACACGGTAGGGCTGCACGATAAATTGCAATTAACACGAAACCGATTTGGCTTAGTGCGATTATTTTTTTATGCGCAGCTTGTCAGTGAAGCGCGGCTCTGTGATCAGTAGTAAATGCTGCTCTATCTGAAAACACTGCGAGTTTGAGTCGCTTATAACGTGCATTTGAAAAAACAACACGCGTCAAAACATGAGAAGCAATTATGAACCTCTTGTCCAACAAAAGACAACATTTAATAACATTTTACTCCAAACTCACTTCATAATGACAGTTGAGCATCCTTTTGTGAGATGATGTGGCTTCTTACACAGAATAAGGCAGTCGTGTTTTTATTAGTCATGTTTAATCAATCAAAGTGTTTCAATCTTCTGTTTATTCAGCTACAGCGATAGTATGGGATTTCCTGGAATGACGCGTGTTCTACTTCGGCAGCAGGGCATATCTGCAGTTTCTGCGTGAGAGCACCCTCTGGTGTTCAGATGAAGAAGCATTTACTACTGATCACAGAGCCGTACGTCTCTGACCAGCTGCGCATAAAATAATCGCAGCCTTTGCCAAATCGAGTGCGATAAAATTGCGATAAATCGTGCAGCCCTACTACTGATCACAGAGCTGTGCTGAACTGAGAAGCTGCGCATACAAATTTTGTTCTAAAAATATCGCAGCCTTTGCCAAATTGCCTAATCGTGCAGCCCTAGCACACATGCACTCTAGATACTGCAAAAACAGAATGAGCAGTACGCTATTCCGAACATAGCCTTGGTTAGTTGTTACACAACTCGAAATTCAACATTAGAATAACTAATATGATGTTGTTTCAACTTAAAAAAGTAAGTTTCTGTGCTGCCTTAAAGTTTTAAGTTTAACCAACTTGGATTTTTGGGTCGTGATTAAGTTGTGATAACTAATTGCAACAATCATTTTTGCAAGCATACTACAATATAAGCTGTATACAATGTAAACAAGTGCCGCAATTATCCATGACATCCATTTGTGCCAAGTAAGTAAAGCCTACACTGAAAGAAATGGAGCAGGATTTACTTGGAAAAAAAGTAGTAAACAATTTTCACGTAGATATTACTAGTAAATTTCACAAATAATTACAAAGAAACGGTAAGTAACACACACAATAGTCTTTTTTTGCTAAACGTACTGCAATGATCTTTATTTACAACTATTTGTAACAGTGTAACTGAGTTTTATGCCCATTCCTCATAAAAATGTTCAACATCAAATCATATTTCATTAACCAAGAACGTCATTTCCCACGATACTGTGCTTGTCCTTTTGTGATGCATGTCAAAGTAATTATTCTTAAAATAAATTGCTTTGTCCTAAAAAACAGTCTCAGAACCTCATGTCAGCATTTTTGTTTTACAGGTCTATTGTTCCCATATGTACGTACAGAGCTTTTGTTTCGAAATACTGTGATTGTATCAGTTTACACAAGAGATGCATTGACATTGAATGATTTTCATATTCATGCACCAAGACACTTCCAATAATGCATGATGCATGTACAAGTATTACCATGATTCCTAGACAAAACAAAGTATTCCATGCCAAATAAAAGGGCCAGGACTGATACAATTTGTGTAATTCATTGCTTGAACAATCTAGATTCATTAATATCAATCAATCATGCTCGATCAAATTCAATCTTAATTTAACTATGTATAAGTTAAACATGTCAAATTTAAATTGTTTTGTTGAACATTCTGTTCTTTAATGATTCATTATACTGGCAGCAGTTTGATATCATTACTGCATTAAACCTGCTGTAATATAGTGTGCACATGTATTGCATGAAGGAAGAATCTGATTTGTTGTCTTGCCAAAGGAAGGTCAGATGAAGGAGGTTAGAACATCAACCCATCCAGCATCAACTCCCATGAGGCTCACACTAACACAAACCATATTATCGTGACCACATTACCGCACATCTGTCAAGGTTACGCTCCATTTGACACAATAATTGAAACTCCTCACCCATAAAAACTGCATTTTAAGAGTTCATAATAAGAAAGCCCAGTGTAATAAATACAAATCCACTCCAACTAACACAGCGGTTGATGAGTTTTTATCATTACACACAGAATGATGTCAGCTTGTTTTTGAGGTCTTGAGGAATATTACAGGCAACTTTTAGGTTTCAGGCTTATTTCATTCAATAAAATCCTGTCATAATAATAAAAATGGAAAAGTGTTTATAATAGATGTTTCTGTTTCTTGCAATGTCAAGGTCATGGCTTCAATTCCTAGGGAATGCATGAACTGATAAATAAGTAGACGTTGAACACCATACATAGAACTTTTTTGGCATAAAGCGTTCTTTATAATTGAGTGAAAAACCCAAGATTTCTGTATAGAACCTTTTCTTCTAAAAGTGCTAGAAGGCCAGATGGCAAGAACATGGTAAGGACATCGAATGGGTAACAACTGTGCAAACTGCACTTCACTATCTCACACAGCAACTGTGAAAATAGGAAAAGGAAAAAGGCTGAGTCGAGAGAAAGTGAATAGTACAGAGTCCACAAGCGGCTGCATACCTCCCCCCTCTCTCTCAGACGCCCGCCCGTCACAATAGGGCAGAGGTATGCGCTTGAAATCCCTCTCATCTCAGATCCGAGGTCGAGAGCGTCAGGGTCAGTGTCCCAATTGTCTGGAGCCACTGGAGAAAAGCGAGCGGGTTAACCCTCGTGACCCCTGAGTCCAGCTCCAGTGCAGTTAATGACTGATCCGCTTTCACTGTCTCTACCGTGAGTCAACAGACACTCACCAATCAGAACATGATGTCAGGCCGCTGACTCAATCCTTAATCAAAACACATTATTTTCCCGCTTACAACTACCACTGGGAAATATGTTAGACCTGGATGTGAGATTAAAAAGAGTTATGAAGAAAGATTTACTTTTACTCACTCAAAGCTGTTGAAAAATAGCCAATGTATGCATATCTATTGCTCAATATTAAACCATCACTAATATTATTGCTCAAACTTACAGTTGGTTAACATCTTTGCATATGGAAATAGCTAAGTATTACATGTGGAACTCTTTCGAAAACTTTTAGCACGTTTTTACTATTACAGCTCTCAAGGTTTACTAATCGTGAAAAGTGTTGATTATCACATTATATTTAGATCGTGGCATGAAAGGTTGCAGTGATGAACATGTAGCCAATTGAGTGCATGGATGCAGTGATCTCGTCATTGTAACTCGATTTCTGCACACTTAACGAATGCTTTCATCATAACTAACAGTGCAAACGCAATGTAAAATATAGCTGCGAGCAGCAATTATCGGGGTTCAAGCATTTTAAGGCCTTTAAGCCAATGCGTAAAAAAGTATTATGATTTATTTAGCAAGCCTGTAACCATCTAAATCATAGATGGAAAAGACCATTTACAGCCAATAGGCAGTTTAACATAGGAAATGCATGTTTTTTGCAAGGGTTCCAACAATATAAGACACTTGAGCCTATGCCTAACGGTTTAGGAGTTTTTGTACTTTTCACCGCTGTAGAGCCCTGTTATGTTGGAGTAGTTCAGTTAGCTATTTAAAGGGTTAGTTCACCCAAAAATGAAAATTCTGTCATTTATTACTCACCCTCATGCCGTTCCACACCCGTAAGACCTTCGTTAATCTTCGGAACGCAAATTGAGATATTTTTGTTTAAATCCTACATAGGGAGCAATGACATTTCCTCTCTCAAGATCCATAGAGGTACTAAAAACATATTTAAATCAGTTCATGTGAGTACAGTGGTTCAATATTAATATTATAAAGCGACGAGAATATTTTTGGTGCGCCAAAAAAAAACAAAATAACGACTTATATAGTGATGGCCGATTTCAAAACACTGCTTCAGGAAGATTCGGAGCGTTATGAATCAGCGTGTCGAATCCGCAGTTCGGAGCGCCAAAGTCACGTGATTTCAGCAGTTTGGCGGTTTGACGTGATCCGAATCATGATTCGACACGCTGATTCATAACGCTCCGAATCTTCCTGAAGCAGTGTTTTGAAATCGGCCATCACTAAATAAGTCGTTATTTTGTTTTTTTTGGGCGCACCAAAAATATTCTCGTTGCTTTATAATATTAATATTGAACCACTGTACTCACATGAACTGATTTAAATATGTTTTTAGTACATTAATGGATCTTGAGAGAGGAAATGTCATTGCTGGCTATGTAGGCCTCACTGAGCCATCGGATTTAAACAAAAATATCTCAATTTGTGTTCCGAAGATTAACGAAGGTCTTACGGGTGTAAAACGGCACAAGGGTGAATAATTAATGACAGAATTTTCATTTTTGGGTGAACTAACCCTTTAACATGAAGCACACACGGCTGAACGGATAACCACTTTACTAGTTCTGTGCCACTCACTCCACAACGCATGCGCACACAGCAGACAAGAAACATAACCCCGAAAACCTAGTGGTAGAACACAACACGCCCATCAGGCCGATCAGGGCGAGCCTTGGTGACGTTGTAGACGGTGTGAGTACTACCAGCCTTCAAAGTTTCAAGTCCCTACGACTTACGGTTTGGTCTGCCCGATCACTTTTAGGGGAGAATGCTGATCCTTGGAAAATTAACAATTACAATAGAGTTTTAGAGCTACACACTTGAATAAGAGATTCGTTGATTCTAATAAGAATTTTGTGCGAGAGTCCAGAACACTCGCGTTTCCGATTTCTCAATTCATGAACCTCAATTTAAGCTTCGATGCAAATTTAATTCCACGGAATTAAAAAGAATATGATTTTTCCTGAATCCTATAAAGCATTTACTGTATCATTTCAACTGTTTTGCTTGACATGATAATTTTCACTTAAACTTTATGAACAAGAACTGTATCCACACAAGGGTCAAAAGCTAAAGGATCATCTAAGCGACTAAATCCATTTTCCCCTCCACATGCAGCACTTTGTGATAAACGGTGCAGTATTAAAAGCGTGTGTCGGACTTAGCCTACATTTCACTGAACCATGTGTGCAGCTCATACTTCAGATGATAAGTGGGTCATAACATCTCAGGCCCTCAGTAGCACAGAGTGGTCTGTGTTACCATATATCTCGACCCCTGACCAGAGGGGTCTTCAGTCCTGATCCGCATGGTGCCATCTGCCGAGCTGATGCTTGTTCTGTTGCATCACCGGTTCTGCTCTGACCTTCACTCTCGCTTTGGCCCCAAAAGCCACTTTTCTATTGTCAGGCCAGTGCGAGCCAGGGCTAACAACATGCGGGTGGGCCAATAGCCTCGGACCTAGAGCGGCCAGGCCAAAAATCAAGCTGTGTTTCCACTGTCGGGCCAGTAGCTGTGGTGCACTTGGAATAAAGAGGATGTTAGGATGTTGAATTGGTCAATTGTGATGTGACAAAATGTGATTTTATTTTTTGCTATATCACCCAGCCCTATAAAGCATACAGTTCCAACCCTAAATCCTCTAAAAGTCAGTCTACACACACCTGTGATGCACAGCAGTTGGATTCTATGTTAATACACTAAGATGAGACAGCTAAACTGCCCATGTTGTGCTCAAAACACATTTGTCCTAATCTTGACTAGTTTGGGACAAACCTGCACATTCCCAGGATTTCATCCATTAACACAAAGCACACTCCGGAGGAAATGTCTTAATAATGGGCCTCCATCTATCCATAAATCAACCACAAATGTGCATCACTGACACATGCTGGCACATAAGCATACATGATTGAAAAAAAAGAAAGGAGAAGAATGATACAAATGATACAACTCCCATTGGGTCTACAAAGAAGTGACTGTAAAAAGCACATGAAAAATGAGCTGTTTCTTCCACTGCAGTCCCTGATGCATAAATACTGCAAGATGTGTGGCTGAGAAACGCCAACATTTCTGACAACAAAATGGACTTAATGTGATTTTTTCAGTGTTCAAATACAAATTACCCATTTCAGCTTCATTTACTGCCAAACTCTCATATAGATATTTCAGTAAAGCCATGATGGCAGAAACAGAACGGGATGAGTGACAGAACGAGGAGATAACCAACTTATGTATCATCTGCTGTAGCACTCGCTGTGCAGAACATAAAATGCTTACATTGGGCCTGTAACATGATTAGACGCGGCTGGAAAACACACACATCTAACAAGTATCACTCAGCTGGGATTCAGGAACTGGATTTACAACACTTCCTGACTTTGAAAGCTAAGTTTTGGCTATACGTCACAACATCAATGTTGTGTGATCAATGTCTATCTGCTTGTTCATGTTGTTGTACCCTGATTGTACATCTGTATTATTTGTGTAATTTATCAATATTATGTAAAGAGTCCTTGGGTTCTTGAAAGGCACTTTGTAAATAAAACGTATTAGTAGTAGTAGTAGTAGTAGTAATGGTGTTCAACCAAAAGTGGTTATTTTAGTTCCAGTAGTCGGAACCAATACCAGTAAAATTTTGCGGTTCTCTGTATCAATTTCAGTACCAGAGCAAAAACTGTTGAATGAAGTACTTTATAAAATGTTGCCTTGTTTTGTCATGTCCATTGGTTATCACCATCAATCATCGCAGTTTCCAATTCAATCACACATTTAAATACGGTTGTCAATACAGAAACTTTTTATTTAGATTGTGAATGGGTAATAAACAGAAAGCAAGAACCCGTCTTAATTGTATAATGAATCTCTTATTTACATCATGTTTACACTTGGTTGGTTATAATGAAAGGATTTTTGTGCAGCTCACGCTGAACAAAACAAAACCTGTTGCGTTTTCAGCTGTGTTAAGCAGACTTACTGACTAGTACCTCTGATAGGCCATTGCATTCACGTGCTCAACAGATATGATTGTGATTGGCTACAATGTTCAACGCTTGTAAAAACACGCTGTAATTAGCTGTAAACAAACACGAACTAGAGCGTTTGAAAGCAGCATCTATCAGCAGATGCTAAATATACCTGATACTCTGTACTACCACACTGCAGAAATGCTGGTACCTAGGGCTGGACGATATATCCTCAAATCAAAATCTCGATTAATTGTACATTTTACCTCGATTACGATTACGGATTCATTTTTTTTTTGCCCTCATAGTTTACTGACATGGTTTGTACTGTAAATATGCTTGACTATTACACCGTGTCTACACCAGACGCGATCGCAACTGCTCAAAGCTGTCTACACTGTAGACACGGTGTTAGACTAGCGATGTGTTTTACGTTCGTAGAGAGCGGTTAATTAGGTGCGCTATTATGTGGTCGGATCATTTTCTTCTCTTAATGGTTACCATTGCTGTATTGTCAACATGTCTAATTGTAATGTTTGCAAACAATTAAAATTTGCAAAATCGCCCAGCCCTACCGACATGGGAAAATTACGTCGTGAGAGGTTCTGAATTTCGTTTTTGATTACTTTTAGATTAATCGTCCAGCCCTACTGGTACCGTCAACTTTTTTTTTTAGTGAGTGTGTATGGCCACTTTTTTTACACCTGTTCAACTGCTCATTAACACAAATATTTAATCAGCCAATCACATGGCAGCACCTCAGAGTATTTAGGCATATAGACATGGTCAAGACGATCTGTTGAAGTTCAAACTGAGCATCAGAATGAGAAAAAAAGGTGATTTAAGTGACTTTGAATGTGGCATGGCTGTTGTTGCCACACAGGCTGGTCTGAGTATTTCAGAAACTGCTGATCTACTGGGATTTTCACACAACCATCTCTAGGGTTTACAGAGAATGATCTGAAAAAGATGAAATATCAAGTGAGCGTGGGTGAAAATGCCTTGTTGATGTCAGAGGAGACTGGTTCAGCTGATTCAACAGGCACTCGTTACACACGAGGAACACGTTGAACCTTGAAGCAGATGAGCTGCAACACTCCTGTCAGCTGAGAACAGCAAACTGAGGCTACAATTCACACGGACTCACCAAAACTGGACAATAGAAGATTGGAAAAAAGTTGCCTGGTCTGATGAGTCTGGATTTCTGCTGCAACATTCAGATGTTTGGGTCAGAATTTGGTGTAAACAACATGAAAGCATGGATCCATCCTGCCTTGTATCAGCGGTTCAGGCTGATGGTGGTGGAAATGTTGTGAGGGAGATTTTCCTGACACACTTTGGGACTCTTAGTACCAGTTGAGGATCATTTAAACACCAAACTCTACCTGACCATGTCCATCCCTTTATGAACATCTTCTGATGGCTACTTCCAGCAGGATAACACACCGCCACAAAGCACAAATCATCTCAAACATGACAGTGAGTTCACTAAACTCAAATGACCTCCACAGTCACCAGATCCATGAAGAACTAAGGCAGTACATTGTGTATAAATTTCTCTGTCACACCACATTGTGACAGCACTCAGAGATGCATTGTGGGACTGAATCCCTACACAATAACAGACAAAAGGGTAAAGCAATGTCAGTGACAATGCCAAAATTAGCAGCAACAGATATTCCCTGGGCCAGTAAATCATCTCCGTCTGATACCTGCACAGAGACACAGGACAGCATGCAACACATCTGGAGAAACTCTATCAGGGCGTCTCCTTCACCAGCCTGCAAGATGAGATTGTGTTGGGGTGGATGCGTGCATACATTCGACTGAATGATGGATATATATACACCTGCTCAGATTTTATGTGTATTCATGTCCTTTAGCTAAGAACAATGTCAAGCTCTCAAGCCAAAGATCAGGATACAGAACACAGCCAGAGGTTAAAGAGGGCGTTACACAAACTGCCTTGCAAATAAAATGAATGTCTCTGCAGCGTCCAACCACACAAATCAAACACTTTTCAATGAGATAAAGACACACAATAAAATTAACTTGTACACATAATAGAAGTGGCGTTCACACCGTTTAACTTTATGCACCTTCCAATGTTACACTAAAAAAATCTTGGGTTATTTTTTCTACCCAAGTCCTGGGCTGAGCATTTTGGGTAATTTTTTGGGGTTATTTTTCCAGTGTTTGGGTAGTTTTTGTGTTACCCAGCTCCTGGGTCAGATGTAACAACCCAGTGTTTGGGTAGTTCTTGTGTTACCCAGCTCCTGGGTCAGATGTAACAACCCAGTGTTTGGGTAGTTCTTGTGTTACCCAGCTCCTGGGTCAGACGTAACAACCCAGTGTTTGGGTAGTTTTTGTGTTACCCAGATCCTGGGTCAGATGTAACAACTCAGTGTTTGGGTAGTTTTTGTGTTACCCAGCTCCTGGGTCAGACGTAACAACCCAGTGTTTGGGTAGTTCTTGTGTTACCCAGATCCTGGGTCAGATTTAACAACCCAGTGTTTGGGTAGTTCTTGTGTTACCCAGATCCTGGGTCAGACGTAACAACCCAGTGTTTGGGTAGTTCTTGTGTTACCCAGATCCTGGGTCAGATGTAACAACCTAGTGTTTGGGTAGTTTTTGTGTTACCCAGATCCTGGGTCAGTCGTAACAACCCAGTGTTTGGGTAGTTCTTGTGTTACCCAGATCCTGGGTCAGACGTAACAACCCAGTGTTTGGGTAGTTTTTGTGTTACCCAGATCCTGGGTCAGAGTAACAACCAGTGTTTGGGTAGTTTTTGTGTTACCCAGATCCTGGGTCAGTCGTAACAACCCAGTGTTTGGGTAGTTTTTGTGTTACCCAGATCCTGGGTCAGACATAACAACCCAGTGTTTGGGTAGTTTTTGTGTTACCCTGGGTAAAATTAACCAACATGTGTATATTTACCCAGCCTTTGGGTTAAAAACAACCCAAATTTGGTTGTTTTTAACCCAGTGTTTTTTAGAGTGTAGTGAAGACAGTGGCGGTCAACTGACAAATATGGATATATGAATAAAATGGGCTTTTATTAGAAATTGGTTGTTTGACATGAAATATGTTTGCAATTTTCACGTCTTGTGGTGTGTGTGACGTACAAATCAATGCAAAACTATTTTAAGCAGCATTTGCTAATTACTATGCATGCATCTTTTATGAACTACATGGAAAAGTACATTTCATTTGTCACACCGCAGAACAATTTAAAACAATCTGATGAAGGGCAAAAATGGGATTAAATGGTCACTGGTTAGAGGACCTAAAATGTACTTTCCCTTATACATAGATAAATCTTGAATTTGACCGAAGAAACATCCAAGAACACATTATGCAGTATCTACTCATCTCACTGTTCATTTAAAAAAACAAATTTAGAATTAAAGTAGCTGCATTATTTAATCTGCCTGCTAAATAAGCATGCTTGATACCCGACAAAACACTTGATTTTAAAACAAGATTTAATTTGCCACATTCCAAAACCAACAAAAAACATTCATTGTCATGATACTTGTGTCTCCGCCAAATGACAACAGTTACACAAATACGGTCTGAATAAACAAACAGGCTTGTTGTGGCGTAAACCAGCAGCTGGCAGAGATCTGCTCTGATGATGCCAGTCACAACTGTTGGTCATTAACAAGTACAAGAGAGAAGAAACGGGTGACTGATTACAAACCAAACACAAATTCACATTGCTAAAGATCCATACATTAAAAAAATGCTTCTTGCCAACCTATTAGTACCTATTTCTTCTCCAATGCACCCAAACCAAAAGAGCCCTCAAGTTCCTATGATATTCTGGTCTCTATATGATTTGAGTCCGTGGATTGTCCATTTTATCGTTTGCCAAGGAGTAAAAATAATGATATCTCGAAAGTAAGACGCATGATTTGAAGAATGATTCACGTCTGGAGTGCAAACATGTTGGGTGAATTACATACTGAAGTGTTGGAGTCAAAGGTTTGTATAAATCACTAATGTTAACTATAAGCATTAGTAATAGAGACTGTTGCCTTAGGAAAGGCCATTTTTGATGGGCTCCATTATTTGTTAACTGAGTTGCCAGTAAACATGAAGAGCAGATGGCCTCTACTAATCCATTTCATTTGGAGTCCATCTCGTCTCTTCTGGTTAAACATGAAATATCCTTGTAATATCATGCAGTGAGAGTGATAACAGTGATAAACAGTTGTCTTGGCATCCTTTGGTCCTGATTGCCACATCTCAAGATATTCTCATCCTTTATCCAGTGGATTAGAAGCACGACTAAGATTCGTATGTTTGAGAAACGCTATCTTGTATTCAATACTAGACTGAAACACATTTCCGCCACACTAAAACAATGCACATAACCCATCATAAAGCATACTAAATAGTGTTAACTTGATTCACATTAAACAAAACGTTCCTGCTTGACGTGAGGGTAGCGAGCAGCTGTCCACCTGTCCTGACAGATGTTATTTTCAAGAGGAGTCTCCAAAATGAGCTTTAATTTCCTGTCATTATGTTATGAAAGAGTGCAACGCAAGATAAACATCCTTCTGCAGTCAATGTGCCATCTAAGCCCAGCGATGGGAAGACGAACTTCTCGTTTCTCCCATAAGGCAACAAAGAGGAAAACTTAAACACGCCAATAACATACCCAATGAAAATACACAATTTACCTAAACTAGTCAAGTCACATTTATTTATAGAGAGCACATTTTACAATACAGATTGTTTCAAGGCAGCTTTATAGCAATAAAATGAAAATAACAGTGTTACTGTGGAAAAAATGTAATCGATAACATTGCATCAATTTTAAAAAAAGACTTCACAAATAAACAATAGTGCCATTATTCAGATTCAGAATTCATTCAGCTCAAGAATTCACAGTGTCAACCTTGGCAAGTTCTTCAATTCTAACTCTCTTTAAACAGAAACTTGATTTAACAGTCTATGATGAGACTAATTAATACACACATTGACTGATGTCATAGTCAATCAATGTCAATATTCTTAAAGGGGTCCTTGATTATGATTTCACTTTATAAACTTTAGTTAGTGTGTAATGTTGCTGTTTGAGCATAAACAACATCTGCAAAGTTACGACACTCAAAGTTCAATGCAAAGAGATATTTTCTTACAGAAATCGCTTTTTAAGAACTACAATAAACGGCTGGTAGGGACTACAATGTGCTTCTTCCCGGGTTAGTGACATCACAAACCCTAAAATTTACATAAACCCCGCCCCCGAGAACACACAACAAAGGGGGTGTGGCCATGTTGGGCTGCTTTAGAGAAGAGGAAGAGTTGTTGTAGTAGAGTGTTGTTGCCATGTCGTCATTTTACGCCGGACTGCTTCACAAACGAGGGTCAATTTAATGCTGGATTTGCACTAGAGATCAACCGATATATCGATTTACCGATATTTTTGCCGATATTTAAGCATTTTACCATAATCGGATATCGGTTTTGTAATATCGGATTTACAGATAACAGTTTTGAGAATTGCGCAGGACGCCATTACAGCGCATCTGAGGGGAGACGAGACAACGGCATGCACAAGTAAAGTATACTTACCTGCTTTGCTGTAATTAGTAAACTTTATTTAACATAACAGCCATTAACGCACAAATTAGATGTGTTACATAAATGCCTGAAATGTAGCTAGTTTATGCAGCTTGTCTCTAAGAAATAGAGACAAGCTCACGGAGTCACGTAAGATAATCCGTCATGTCCTGTCACAATAAAGAGGTAACTTTGCATGAATTAAATAATACAGCCATGAATGAGCACATGTTGGAAATAAAAGCACTGAATTTAATTCTCTCTCTGTTGTCTATGCTCATCATTAGTCTTGTGAAGTCGTCTGCATTTTGCTGTTCACTCAGCGGGTTGATGCTCAGGAAATGCTCCACGGCCACTTTTAACAAGATTCACTTGTTTAAAACACCGAAATTATATAAACATTCACTATATAACTATTAATTCGCTAATAAACATCCAAGTAAACACAACTCTACGGAAATTATTTATTATCTCCGCGAGCGATCGAAGTTTGAGTATAGTTCTGTGTAAATGCATAGATCATAAACAGTGCTTTGTCAGCAGATATTTCATAATCTAGAATGACAAAAACATTATTAATAATTCTGATATAACATACCAGTTGAGAAATACAATAAAATACAATGTTTTGTTTGTTATATTTCAATATTCCAATATTCCAGAGAATATTATTTAGTTATTTAACATTATCCAGCGAATTATTCTTCACTCTTTAGCCTATTAAACAGCTTATAAATCTACTAAAACTGTAGTTTAAAATGAAGTATTACATTTCTGCAAAGTTGATATGACTCCTGTCTTTAAATTTATTTTCTCCATTTGAAAACATTAGACATTCTACATTTATTTTGCTTACATTAGTGTTGCTGCTGATGCTTTTTATAAATACAATTATTTTTGTAATATGAAGATTAAAATTAACATGAAAGACTACTAATTTTCAACAAAAACAGTTTAGTAACAGTGCACTTTTTTATTTTTTGCACTTTCAGACCCCTCTATTTATTGGTGTATAAATAAGATTTGTTTTGTTTTCTATGCAAGGAGGGAGTGATTGTTATAAATAATAAATGGTTCTGCATATTGGTTATCGGGCACATGAACAACACACAAATTATCGGTATCGGTTCTAAAAATATCAATATCGGTCGATCACTAATTTGCACAAAAGATTAACATGACGGCACATGCTAGTGGATGAGTTGAATCAACTCCACAGCAACTACATAAATTTATCCACTAACCATTCAGAAACGTCCTAAAAGTTGTAACTTCTTCCTGAGTCTCTCCATCAGTGTCGACTCCGGTTTGAACAATGTAAGGCTGAACACCGTTACTGACAATCCTCATTTTGGCTGCGTGAGATTCTCCAGCTTTGTTGTTGTTGAGCAACCGAAGCGCGAGCTGTTAAAGCTCCGCCCTCTTCTGGAAAGGGGGCCGGGAGCAGCAGCTCATTTGCATTTAAAGGACACACAAAAACAGCGTGTTTTTGCTCACACCCAAATAGGGCAAAAATGACAAGCTAATATTTGACAAGCTCTAATTTTTGTTTTTGGAGGGCTCCTACAATAGCTTTACATACATTCAAGGTCAAAAAACATGTTAATTTCCTCATAATATACATTGCACATTTCTCAAAGAGTCTGAAAACGGTTTGTTTGATGATTCAGTCTCTCTAAAACCCGAACCTACTCTGCTCTGATTGGTCAGATGGCCCAGTCTGTTGTGATTGGTCTATCACTTACAGCGAGCATCGGAAACAAAATGTTCATTAGCATATCGGAATTTCAGCTCTTCCTGATCCGAACAGTAATGATGGCTTCGGTTTTACCATAACAATCTCATGCTTTGGATTTGCTTTGGCAGCACAGAAAACAGCATCTTCTCACATGAACAACACAAACCAAACTCAACTAGTGTTTGAGGGCGGGGCAAAGTAGACATTGTTCATGGGCAGCCAATAAAGACCATAGGCTGGCACAATGCAAATTTGTTACAAACCTACGTAGGTTTGTAAGTTTGAGCACGGAATCTTGGGACATGTGGTCTTCACCTCACAGCCGGTGCAAAAGAATTGGGACGGGACTCGAGCAGAAATCATGTTCAGGGATGCGATTATTAACGTTACTGTAGTATGAAGCAGAGCAGGACCGAGTGTTGTGTGAGCTGAACGAGGAACGATTGCGCAACACACGCCTCACGAGCAGCGGAACTTTTATTATGCCACAGTCGCCGGCGCTGCTTCCGCTCTTCCGATCATGAGTATGAGGTAACGCAGCTCTGTTTATCATATTAGATACATTTGAGTGTGTTGAAAATGATGTTATATAACGTTACTCTGTGCGTTCGCTCGGCGGCTGCTGTGAGACTCTTGTTGCACACTGCAGTAAGATAGGTTGATTTTAGAATATCATATTAAATGCTGGATGGCTTGTGTTGATAAATAGCATGCCATTAATTTTAAAACTTATTGTACAATGGAGAAAATTCTGTATTACTGTTACTAAAAATAAAGCTGCATCTGATTATGCTATGTTAGCTACTTGACAAAATAGTGTTTTTCTCTGAGGCATGGTAAAGCATGGTACTCGCAAAAAAATCAAGAAAATTAGATTTAAACAATAAGACTAAACGTGTTGAGTTATATAACAAAATTAGTTTTCTGTCTATATATATCAAAACAGTTGTTCCCTTGTCTATTAAAACGTAATATTAAAGCTCTTTGGTGATGGTTTCTACAAAATAAAACCGGAAACCGAGGGTAACGCGGTATGACGCAATTGACAGGCAACTTCTCACACGTCCCGGAGCCTTGGTTAAAATTGCAATTTTCTCACGATTTACAAATAGTTGGAAACATTTCGGACATTGTAAGTACTCAAGTGAACAAAGTATATAACACTGGCCTAGTGGTTTTTGGATATTTTACTGCAAAAATCTTACATATTGCACCTTTAATTGTTGTGCACTTTGATCTTTAAAATTTTGCAGATGTTTTACAGCTATATTACACACTGCATGAAAGGCAATATTCAAAAAAGTATAATAGGGTTCACTTTAACAATGCTTTTTTACCCCCACCGTCTGCAACTAAATCACTTTTCAGGGATATAAACATTCTGATAGCTCACACAGTGTTTGTTTAATAAACTAGAATATGTCTATGAAGTATAAAGGCTTTCCAGGTGGTTTTCATCTTCAGAGACAGGGATGCAATATTGTTTGCTGGTATGAAAGAACTGATTTTCTCCTGTCCGTGTCCCTCATGTATTACGGATGATACGGCTATAAAGAAAATGGCTTTATTAACCTTGACACCGCACCGCACAAGGACTTGGCTGTTTAACTTGTCTAATCAAATGTGCAATTATCTGACCACAATCGGATACGTGCTGGCTGTTCAGAAGACAGAGAAAACAGAGAAAAAGTCCTTTGAGTGGCACAACACAAAGACTCATGCATTAATATTTACACTGTTCACACAGATATGATTCTTTGTTTAGAGCAGAATAAATAATGACAGCTCATTATTAACTAAGACGCAGCAGTTCCTTTCCTTACAAAGAAATACCATGGTGGAGTAATAGTTTCAGATATGATCTCACTGCATCATTAACCATATTCATCTACATGGTACATAGAAAAATACAATGAAATTACTATGGTACATGTCCAAAAGCATATATGGCATTACCATCGTACTTCTTGTTTGTGTTATCAGTGGTTTTCACAAAAGTAAGCACAAAAAGTGTTATGGATCAAAGCCTAAAGCAGGGGTTTTCAATATTTAAGATGCCACGGACCCACAAATGCGATGTGTTATTCAAAAATCTATAAATGTACATCTCATATCAAGTAGTACACAATCTGTCATTTGTCATTCAAGCATCATACATAAAAACTGCAACCAAATAATCTTAAAACTCCTAATTCTGCCTTGCAAAACTAATGAATTGGTAACATGTGGTATGGATTATCACTTCAATAAAGAAAATTTGACAATCCCATCATCAAGTAACTGGATTGTTGATCTATAAGAACATTCAAGAGCCCTCTAGTGGATTTCTGACAGCCTGTGTTTAAAATCAACTTTATTTTGAGTCTGCCTTTGTGTTATTTAAAGCACAGTCCCTGTGCTGCATTTGAACCCGATGATAACTCCATAGGTACAGGAACAGTCCATGATAAAGACAATAAATATGCAAAATGACAAAGTGCATGTGTCTGATAAACATGCAAATGTGTGGTATCTTCACCTGAGTTCTCAGTATTGTTTCAAGGACGCCTCCCAAACAGCAGGACTTTCTCAGTTCCTAGTGAGCTGTCAGACAGACATCATTTCTGGGCATCATTAGCGTTGACAACAAGGAACGCGCCCAAAACGACCAAACCTGCTGCACGCGACTATGACGCCTAGGTAGGCAGCTCACTAGGCTGTAAGTCACAATCTAAGGGTTTATATTACCAAAACTAAAACATATTTAATGAACTAAAACTAAACTAAAAGAAACTCAACGGACGCTATTATTACAAAAATCACAACACAATAAGTAAGCGGCACAAATAAACCTTACCTTCAGCATTCAGAGTAAAAGAAAGTCCCATAATGTGCAGATGAACGCCAATCTAATTCCTTAAAAAAAACACAAAGCCAGTGATTTGATCATATTCCATACAGAAACACTTGGATGTTCTCAGAGCAGCTGGTATCTTCACCCTCCACTCACTCAATCCAAAATACTGCCGTTTGTTCGGATGGCATGAAGCCGGTCTGTGGCCCCGCCCACCACGCCAGGTGATTGGTCGAGCTGTTGCCAAACTCCGCCCACGCACTTGTTCACAGAGTGGGCAAGAACATAAATATACAGTAAATAGACTTTTCAGTGCAGGTATTTCAGACAACTTTATGGTTTTCACACCAGGTCATTTAAAATGAGATTGTTTGCTGTTTGGGTATTTATGGATGAAATATTCTTGGATATCAGTTTAATAACAACTATAAACTGAAAACTGAACCTGGAGTAATAGTGGCCCCAACTGGAAGACTGAGGCAAAATCTTCTTTACAGATTTTTTTCTTAGTCTTAAAAACAGATTATGATATATATATATATATATATATATATATATATATATATATGCACACATATGCATATACATATATAAATAACGACGCACACCGACCACAGGTTCATGTGTAACTATGCAATAATTTTGATGCAATATTGTTAATAGTGAAATTTCTCTTTGTGTTGTTCTGTGGTTGTTGTTAATAATAATAAAAATATTAATAATAATAACAAGAAGAAGAGGAGGAGGAGGAATAACTCAAATATATTTATAAAATATATAAATTTGAGATGTTTACTAAGATCCTTCTATTATCTATTGAATCCCACAATAATATTTAAAATATCAGTAAGATTAATATATATAAAATTATAATTTATTGGGTACTTTAACTGAAGTTAAAATGCGTTTTCATGTCACTACCGAAACAGTGTATGTTTTAGTCCATTGGCTGAGATTGATTTTAACACACTTCTACATTTTTGATCAGGAAATATTCCTGTGTCCTTCCCTCTCATAGCCTCTCTTTCACAGTAGATAGGTCCATCATTTTGAGTTAAATGTGTTCAAAAGTCTGAAAATCTGCGTGTAACTTTAAGGAATGTCACTATCAAACACCTCTTTTTCTGTAATTAAGCAAACTTTTTTGGGTGTTATTGCATTAATTCCAAAATTTAGTTTATATGTGTGTACAACTGTTCAGAACTGTACTAGTTAACTATGTGCTGATTAGCATCTTTGAGCTAGGCTCAAAAGTATCTAAAATTGTCACTACCGAAACAGTCATGACCGAAACGTGGTGAAGTTTCGGAAGTGACATCATTGCTTTTTGAGTGTTATTCGATAAAATTTTGTTTTTTTCTGTGTACAACTGTTCAGAACTGTGCTAGCTAACCATGTCCTGATTAGCATCTTTGAGCTAGGCTCAAAAGTAACTAAAATTGTCACTACCGAAACAGTCACGACCAAAACGTGGTGAAGTTTCAGTTGTGACATCATTGTTTGAGTGTTATTCGATAAAATTTAGTTTTTTTCTGTGTACAAACTTTTAGTAGTTTTGCAAATCATTAGTATTGTAATATGTTTTAGTATGTGAGTTAAAATTCTCTAATGTGATGTGGTCACTACCAACACATTACTGTCACTACCGAAAATGTGCAGTCACGACCGAAACATGGGAGGTTTTGTCAAAAATAAAGTATATTGAATGATCAACTAAGATGTTATTATAGTGTTTGGTTCAATGTTTATTCAAACTAATGAATCCTTCACTTTGAAATCAGTTTGATAAACGTTATGACTTTTACAAAGAAAGATTGGATTCAAAATACAACAAATCTCATAAATTATACTTGAAATATTGTTAAAATCGTAATTGTTATTGATTTACCTGTGAAAAAGTTTTTTTTTTAAAAATAGCAAAAATTATATTTACAAGGTACATGTAAACAAAATCTTAATAGGTCAATGTAACCAGTCTTATTAAATTATTTATTATTTTGTTTCGGTAGTGACAAATTTGGAAATATTCCAAAACTTTCTGAAAATACAATATTAGAATTAACTGCACAATTACTAGAAATGTGTACGTTGGATATAATACAATTTGCATAGATACAACATTTTACTTCTAAACAAAACACTACAGTATTGCTTAAAATGAACTACATCTCCCAGTATCCCACGGTGCCAGTGACGTATCAATCCTGAGACGATATCGTTGCTAGGTGATGCGACTCACGCACACTCGCTTCCTGGTGCAGTTTCATCTCCGTTATAGATAATCTGTCCTTTAAGATGATTGTTTATATATGAATGCGCTGTGTTTTACTTCCACGGGGAAGGAACATGTCATCGACGCAAGAAACTCTCTTCTCGTTGGAACTGGTGATCGATTACGTCCGCTTCGACGGTTCGCGTGGCAGTGTTTTGGCTCCTGCAGTGGGTGTCCGCTTCTTAGATTTCCCCACACTGCTCATCTACCAATCAGGACACGAGGATGTTTCATCTAAATCAGGCTATGCTGACCTGTGCGTATCACCTGAGGCTTTATCTCAACAAGATAATGGAGACAATCTGAAGTATTCCTTCCATAAAGGCAAATCCTGTCTTTTTAAGATGAATTTGGACTCGTTACACAACCATCTACTGAACACTCCTCTTTACGCAATGGTATTGGATGTAAAAGATGAGATTCCCAAACTTATAGGAAGCTCCTTGATATCCCTGGCTAAAGTGACGGAGAGAATTAAACTGGATGTGGGTAAACATGGTATTGGCTCTCCAAGCGCTTATGGAGAGAGACTGCTGACCTCAATCTGCAATCTGATGGGGAAAAGCATAGGTGCCATTTCTCTGGCTTATAAGATTGTAAGTCTAGGAGCTCATTTAATCCCTCATATCCCAGAAAACAGAGTCTGTGAAGTCGGCGTGACCCGTGGAAAAGCAGAACAACACGAATCAGTGCATGCAAAATGTGAGATGCCAACAAAAGTGTCTGAGAATCATCCTGGTAATGTTCTCTCACCACAAATAAGCCTTGATGGACAGTCAGCTGATGTAGTGATATCAGAAGCAAAGCAGCCAGGGCTTCCGGCTGAACAGAGAGTCTCGTGGTGTGAAGGTGCACAGGAATACACCGCATTCTGCCCTCCACCTCTGTTTTACAGCTCCGGCCTGAAGAACCAACAGGAGAGGAAAAGTAGGATGTTTACCCTACTGTACCCTACTTGCTGAAAGAATTTCTGATTGATAGCTCATACTTTTAAATGGGTAGTTGATTATGATTTCACTTTTTTAACTTTAGTTAGTGTGTAATGTTGCTGTTTGGCTGCGTGAGATTCTCCAGCTTTGTTGTTGTTGAGCAACCGAAGCGTGAGCTGTTAAAGCTCCGCCCTCTTCTGGAAAGGGGGCCGGGAGCAGCAGCTCATTTGCATTTAAAGGGACACGCAAAAACGGCGTGTTTTTGCTCACACCCAAATAGGGGCAAATTTGACAAGCTATAATAAATGATCTGTGGGGGATTTTGAGCTGAAACTTCACAGACACATTCTGGAGACACCAGAGACTTATATTACAAAGGGCATTACTTTAAGCAAGTAAAACTAAGGCATTTTAGTATAATTGTAAAAATGTGTCCATTAACACTTACTAGACTGAAGCAACTTAGGTTTACTTGATTATCCATACAATGTGTAAATACATCATTATTACATGTGAGCATCAAATATCAAATATGATCATAAGGCTTTTGAGGAACATTTATTTGTAAATATCTCAATCATCGTTGTATTGCATTGCATTATATGTTTTAAAGGGGACTTGTAATGCCCCTTTCACAAGATGTAACATAAGTCTCTGGTGTCCCCAGAATGTGTCTGTGAAGTTTCAGCTCAAAATCCCCCACAGATCATTTATTAGCTTGTCAAATTTGCCCTATTTGGTGTGAGCAAAAACACACTGTTTTTTGTGTGTCCCTTTAAATGCAAATGAGCTGCTGCTCCCGGCCCCCTTTCCAGAAGAGGGCGGAGTTTTAACAGCTCGTGCTTCAGCAGTGACTGCGCCATTTTCCCGCAGAATTGGGCTATTTTACACTGTTGCCGCGGGTTGTTTTTATGTCCGCGGGTTGAAGCGACCCCAAATAACATGATATTTAGCGTAACTGGGCTAGTTTTGTGTAGCAATTGGGTGGGTTTTGTTGTGAAGACCTGGCAACCCTGCACTTCAGATACTCCACAACAACAAAGCTGGAGAATCTCACGCAGCCAAAATGAGGATTGTCAGTAACGGTGTTCAGCCTTACATTGTTCAAACCGGAGTCGACACTGATGGAGAGACTCAGGAAGAAGTTACAACTTTTAGAATGAAACTGGACGTTTCTGAATGGTTAGTGGATAAATTTATGTAGTTGCTGTGGAGTTGATTCAACTTATCCACTAGCGTGTGCCGTCATAATCTTAATCTTTTTAATCTTTTGTGCAAATCCAGAGTTGAATTGACCCTCGTTTGTGAAGCAGTCCGGCGTAAAATGACGGCATGACAACAACACTCTACTACAACAACTCTTCCTCTTCTCTAAAGCAGCCCAACATGGCCACACCCCCTTTGTTGTGTGTTCTCGGGGGCGGGGTTTATGTAAATTTTGGGGTTTGTGATGTCACCAACCTGGGAAGAAACTTGTTAAAAAGTGATTTCTGTAAAAGAAAATCTCTCTTTGCATTGAACTTTGAGTGTCGTAACTTTGCAGATGTTTATGCTCAAACAGCAACATTACACACTAACTATTTTGCTAAGTTTGGGCCTCCTTTGTCCTCCTTGAGTATGAGTGCCATATTATCACTATAAAGCCATAAAAGCATGATGTATTATATATGATACAAAACATAAAATCAAATAGGCAACCTGTTCTATTTATTTATTTATTTATTTATTAAAGATTTTCTGACTATTATGTTATATTTCAGGCTTTACAGGGTTAATTCCAGCAATGGAGAGTCTTAATATAGAGGATCCAGAAGATGGAAATAATGAAGACATGCATGATTTTCCAGAGATATCAGCTGTAAAGGCAGACAGATCGAGCAAGCTAACTTCAACTCCAAGGTCACAGCATGAAGAGACTGATTCAGCTCCGCTTGGGAATGTGATCAGGCAGTTACCGCTGCTGAATGCTTTACTAGTTGAACTATCACAGCTGAACGGACAGACGCAGCAGCAGCCGTTATCCATCCATCCTCACCTGGCGTGGTTGTACACATCAGCACCTGGAGCAAAAACTGAGTATCAGAAAACAATCAAAGCTAGTCCTAAACAGAGACCCGGTCAATGCAAGATAAAAGGAGGTGTAAAATCAGTAAAGAGTGCAAAGAAAAATGAAGAAAAGTTGCAACCTAAGAGGACGCTTAAATATGGCTTGACAAAGTCTTTTTGTCTCAGACTCAAGCTGGTCAAACCAGGACTTGTCAAACGGCATGAATGCATTGAATACCAGAACATAAAACAGGACCAGCCAACAAGACAGACGTCGTCTGACCATAAACGTGTTCGTAAGTCAGTTTACAGAGGCGTCAACTTAGATGAAACTGTTGAAACATTAGTTAGCAGTTTTGAAATGGACCCAGCACCAATTAAAACTGCATCATCAAGATCACAAACAAGTTTAAATGAAAGTCTTGCGAAACATGCTGCAGAGACGACGTTGGATGAAAGAGACAAAAAAGTAGAGTTCATATTCCAAGTGCACTGAGTGACCGCAGTGAGCAGCATTCAGATCTGAACAATCCTGGCGTCCAGAGTTTTAAAGAAAACAGCAGGGAAGATAGTAGAGCAAGCAGCCGTCCTCGCAGGTCAAGCCTGAGTAATGGCTCCTTCGAACAAGAAGAGTATCAGGATGACTTCACGAGCCTCAACACAACTGACGGATACTCGCCTGACCCGCTCAGCAGCCCAGAACCAAACAGACGTAAAACAAACAGCGGTTCGAGTACTTCAAGTCAAAATAGAGGTCTTCCTGTTCCCGTCAAAGCGGAGAACTCTCCGCAACGTTCCCTCAAAGGCACACACGTCATCCGACCACGTCTGCAGACCTCCGCTCTGAGTCTGTCTTCGGATGACAGTGAGGGTGAGTTTGTGTCCTCTGGTAGCGGCAGACGCCGGAGGCCTGGATCGCAGAGCAGTGGACAAAAGACTCAAAAATCAGAGAGCTTTGACAAGTGACCCTGGTGAAAAGGCCATGACATTTAGCCGGGTGTCAAAGGACTCGGATTTGCCCGCTAATAACCCTGTGCTGAAGTCCGTTCATCTTCAGAACACTCTGGAGAGGAACGGGACAAACTGGGTTCTCTGGGACTGGACAAGAATTGCCATCACATTTCAGAACTGGTCTTCAACAAACTTCCAGGATATACGCTGTGATAAAGACAGTGGTGATCTAATATACTGTACATGAAAATGACCAGAAACCATCAAACATCTTGTTTTTATTAGTCATTTTAATATGAATAATATGTTTTACACACTGAATTGTTGCATAGAAATGCATTCATTGGCACAGTTATTTTGTGTGTTCAAATACAGCTTTAATTTCATATGTCAATAAGTATTTAATGGTTTTATTATTAATTCATATGTTTTTCAGTATTTGTAAAAAAAATCCATAACATTTCTACGGCAATAAACACACTTGTTGTTTCTAAAGCTCAAAGTATACTTCACTTTTTACGCGTACGCGAGTGTCAGCGTACCACCAGGTTTTTGTAAGGTCGCACATGCGCATTTATTTATTTTTTTCCAGTAATTAGTTTATCCACAAGGTGGCAGCCGTGCCCTGGGGGCATCGATTCACAAGGTAGTCAAAGAAAACCAGCATAAACAGAACAGGAACGCATGCAAGCTACAGCGACGATGGAGGCCTATACAGACGAGAGATTGTGTGAAGAGGTTAGAAAGTACCCTCATTTGTACAACTCTTGCATGAAAGCGAGAGATTGCTCAAAACTGCACATGCGTTGAATGCCTGTGTATGCGTACAAGTCAAATGAAGTATAATTTTGCAAGGCTGTGCGGTCAACTGTGTGCGTATGCGTAAAAGACGAAGTATACCCAAGGCTTAAAGCCCTAAGTATACTTCACTTTTTATGCGTACGCGAGGGTCAACGTACAGTGCGCGTGACGCAAATTTCATCATCAGAAGAGTACGTGTGTATTGTACGCGCACCGCCAGATTTTTGTAACCATGCATACTTATACGCACAGTTTGCACATGCGCATTTAATTTTTTTGCAGTAATTAGTTTATCCACAAGGTGGCGTCGATTCACAAGGTAGTTAAAGAAAAACGGCATAAACAGAACAGACCGGAACTCATGCAAGCTACAGTGACAATGGAGTCCTACATAGACGAGAGATTGTGTGAAGAGGTTAGAAAATACCCTCATTTGTTCAACTTTAGCATGAAAGAATACAAAGATGTTTACATGGGTTGTAACTCGGGGCGAGAGATTGCTCAAAACTGTGCATGCGTCAAATGCCCGTGTATGCGTAAAATAAGACTGTGCGTGTACATTAGCGTACGGTCGTACGCGTAAAAAAATGAAGTGAACCCAGGGCCTTAAGCAGAACCTTCAATCTATTAGTAAATGAGTAATGAACCCATTTAAGTCATTTAAAATGGATAAAGTGGGAATGTGGATTATATTGAATCAATATTTGATATAAACGAGATGTTTCATGCTTTTTATACAAAATTGATGCCCTGAATACACTTCAATATTTAAGCATAACAGTAATGTTGTATTTGATGAATCTCAGAAACAGTTGACAGTGAAACATAATTTAGCTGGAGTTAAAAACAAAACAAATTGATAAAAAATAAAAAATATTTGTTACAGTCTGAAAGTGGGCACAACAGGATTGGTTATTGAACCGTCTGATGGCAACAGGTGGAAAATAATAATTTTATTTTTATGATTTATATAAATTAATGCTGGGCAAACGATTAATCGCATTATGTTTACATAATATATGTGTGTGCGCTGTGTATAATTATGTATATATAAATACACACACACACACATGCATGTATATATTTAAGAAAAAAATGTTATATTTATATCTAAAATATTTATGTGATGTAAATATATGTACAGTATATACATGCAAATATTTCTTAAATATATACATGTATGTGTGTGTATTTAAATATACAAAATAAGTATACACAGCACACACATATATTATGTAAACACAAACTTTTATTTTGGATGCGATTAATCGTTTGCCTAGCATTAATATAAATTTATATTATTTCTTAGTTATTGGCAGAACACCAACTACACATTTTCTATTCTTTAATATCCTAATCCTAAGTTAAAGCGTGATTTGTTTTTGTTCGGGGTTTTTTAACAGCATGAATTTTTAAATAAAAGTGCAGATAATCGGATAAAACGTAAATTAATATAATATTAATTCCTATAAATAGAATTATTAGACAACATAATTTACGATTTTTCCTTTTCTTTTAAACCTCTGTGAGAATAAATACTTTCTTTTAACTTTTTTTGTCATAAAAATAGCAGATGATTTAATGTTCCTCGTGGTGAATGACTAAATTATTGCACAATTAACTTGCACAAGACACATTTTTCCTCACTTATAAACTTAAAGTCTTGAGTCGCTCGAGCGCCTGCGTCATAATCATGCTGCCGGAAGTAGCAGTAATATAGTATGCAGTGTACATGTGTGGGATCCTGACCTGCCTGAACTAAAGCACGAAAGCAGCGGGAATCATCTGTAAACGATGAAGCACGTGTTCCTGACTGGCGTTCCCGGTAAAATGCATCATAAATTCACGAAGTAAACCCAAAAGTCATGTATCTTGTTCTGTGTGCCATGGAAATGTGAATAAACGCGAATATAGTATACATTTACACTTCTAGAAAGTATGAACGACATGCCTTCAGAGATAAGGACTCGTTTTGCATACTATTATTATTATTATTACAAACCTGACACATAGCAGCTCTTCTGAGCTTTGATTTTTAAGCCAAAACTTTTGAAAGAACTACCACAGTGCAGTAATAATATCAAATGGCATATGGAGCAACTTTAATATGCAAATTATATTAATATTAATCAATTTAATGATATGCAATTAATTGTATTGATATTAATCAATCACAGTATTCTGATCACTGACCCAAGCAACCAATTTTCTTTCTAAAATAATTTCAAATCAGTATTTCATCAATCAGTTAAAGGCACAATATGTAAGATTTTGGATTAAAAAATCCCAAAAGCACTAGAACAATGTTGTATATTTTAACTTACTTACATTATCCCAGATGTTTCCAAGAATGTTTAAATCTAGAGAAATAAGCAAATTTAACCGTGTCCATCCATGCGTCACCTATCAATGACATCATACCCGCGTTACCCTCGATTTCTGGTTTTATTTTGTAGAAATTATGGAAACACCAAAGATGCTTTAATATATTATATATTTTATTAGACAAGCGTTTGGATACATTTATAGACAGAAAATGAATCATGCTATATAGCTCAACACGTTTAGTCTTGTTGTTTTCTTGATTTACCACGAGTACCATGTTTTACCATGCCTAATATCGATCTAGTTTACTGCAGTGTGCAACAAGTGTCTCACAGCAGCCACCAGGCGAATGCACAGAGTAACGTTATAACATAATTTTCAACACACTCAAATGTGTCTAATATGATAAACAGCGCTGCTTTACCCCACATACGCTCGACCGGAAGAAGCGGAAGCGGCGACTGTGGCATAATAAAAGTCCCACTGCTCTCAAGGCGTATCGCGCTCGTCTCTCACTAGCAATCGTGGCCTCGTTTCTGCCCTGCTCTGCTTCATACTACAGCAACGTTAATAATCTCATCCATGAACATGATTTCTGCCCAAGTCCCGTCCCGTTTCTTCTGTGAGGTGAAGACGCCATGAATCCATGCTCAATCTCGGCATCATCAAGCTCAATAGGCAACCTCTAGTGGCGAAAAACTACATATTGTGCCTTTAATATGTGCATGTATTAACTTATCTGGTAAATAGCCATGCAGCAAGATCATGTACAGTCAGATGGTCATTATCACCAAATAAATCGATTCAAGGTGATGGCAAATTACCATTAAAACAAAGTGTTCTTCTCTGCCAGGTGTGGGTAAGACCACTCTGGTAAAGAAAGTGTGTGAGGCCGTGATCTCCACCGGGGTCTCCGTCAGCGGATTCTACACGGAGGAGGTCCGAGAGAGAGGCAGGAGAGTGGGCTTTGATGTGGTCACGCTCACAGGTGATAGAGGACGTCTGTCCAGGCTCAGGTATCATCTCTGTTTGCCTATCTATCAATCAGCCACAGGTCTTACTGCTTAGTGTTTTAGTGCTGTTGTCGTCCACTAACACACTGTCTGTTTGATCCCAGCACTGAATCCGCCGCAGGTGGACGTGAATACAGGGTCGGACAGTACGCAGTCGATCTTCAGTCATTTGAGAGTCTCGCACTCCCTCTTTTCAGAAACGTATGTATGGATGGATGATATAAACAACCTATTTGCATACTAATAGGCTCATAATTTAGTGTTTTTTCTTATCTAAACTGATATGTTATATGCTGAAAAAAAATGGTGAGTACTTAGAAATTGCTTGTAAATTTAACAAAGAAACTGCATGTAACGCATTGAATTAAACGTAAAATTTTGAAGTAGAAAAAATTTTCTTGTAAAACGTACTGCAATAATTATTTTATTTACGACTTCGGAAAATCTTTTTTGCGGTGAACTAACTACAGGGAAAGTCCCTGACCTGACTTTGAAAAACACAAAAGAAGATGTTTAGCAGAATCTTTACAAAGAGGATTTGGGGGCTTTCAAGCTCCATAAATCACCAAAAAAAGCACATAACTTTTTTAGGTCTGGTTTTCAAGGGAGCGCCTGGAGATGCTGCTTGGTACACACACTTTACGTGACACACTTATCCTAAAAGCTGTCCTTATCACTTTTCTCCTGACTGCTCTCCTCTCTATCTTCTTTTCTCTCGAACATGGTAGATGATGATATTTTGTTTTTATTTTATTAACACTAATGACACAGACAACAGCAGGAATATTAGGCTGCTGTCACTTTAAGACCGAATGCGTGGACCGAATACACCGGTTTCTTTCTCAGCCGTTCACTTATGACATAACCGAGAGAATACTTGCAAGTATTTTGACAAAATTTTGTGTGTATGTGTTCATTCAAGCGCAAGTAAACCTGAAAGAAGAATTGATTGTGTCCGAACGCTGTCTGAAAGCCTCTCTCTCTCTCTCTCTCTCTCTCTCTCAGTATGCTCACGCTTCAGGTGTATGAGCCGCGCGAGTCCCGATTTTTGACTCTTCTTCCGCGTTTAAAATCGTTTGAATGTGTAAATTGGCAAGACAAACCACGTCTAAATGATAAACTTTCACATTATGATGATTAAACTTGGCAGTTAATCCGCGAATCACATGTATTCCACGTTTTCTGGTACGCATAATTTATTTTTACCACGCTCACCAGTTATGTGCACGCCTGATTATACTGTTGTTTTTGTTCAGCTGATGAAAGGCCTAGACAAAAACTCCATGAAAACTTTTGAAAGTTGTGAATACAGAAATGACGTGATCTAGGACCTTTATTACAAAAAAAAAAATGCAGAAAAAATGATTCTGTCCAGTTATTATAGTGATAAAGTTTTAAATATGGATATTTTTCTTATAAAAACCCATCGCTTCTCTTCAGAAGGCCTTTATTAACCCCCTGGAGTCGTATGGATTATATTTACGATGGATGGATGCAGTTTTGGGGGGCTTTAAAACACGCCCTCCGTTCACTACCATTATAAAGCTTGGAAGAGCCAGGATATTTTTAAATATATCTCAGATTGTGTTCGTCTGAAAGAAGATAGTCATATACACCTAGGATGGCTTGAGGGGGAGTAAATCATGGGATAATTTTCATTTTTGGATGAACTATCCCTTTAAGGCTTGTCAGTAAACAGTCACTGTTATGATTGGGTAACGTCATTGCAAAGGGTACCTACCTACAGCATAGCATATCAACGCCTACTCGCTATCCATTTAGACCAGACAAAGCAAAATTTACAGACAAAACAATGAAATAATTTACTTGCGATTTGTGATGGAGCTGCTGTCAAATCCAAGTTGTCTGCTTCATCTGTCAACAAAAGTTTCTTTGCAAACTCTCCATTACACTGTGCCTCGTTTATAAAACAAATGCTCCAAATAAACATATACTCCTCAGACACGATCCGAGACGCCATTAAAATAAACCATCCACATGTTCCTGATGCTGGGATCCTTCTGAAGTCTGTACAGAGACACAAACCAGCTGTCTAAACTGGACGTGTCAAAGCTTTCACTCTTCCATTTGCTTTTGACGCGACGCTCACATCCAGTGTAGGCAAATGTCAGCCGTTAAGCGAATGAGTGATGGTGGGCGGGGCCTATGGTGCGATGATGTATAGCTATTCGTCGATGTCTTGCTCTGGAGGAAGTCATATGGAAATGTATTTGCCCGTGTGACGTCACAGATCCCACAATATCCAAACGAGCCATTTTTGGAGCTTGATTACATAAATGCTTCGTTTATAATGAGGAGGACGTTTTAAGCGCTGAAACTGGCGGGATGTTTTAATGGTACAAAAACCTCTTGTATGACAAAAGATCAAGGTAAATTTGATTTGTCATGACCCCTTTAAGTTCTTATTCATTGGAAAATTTAGCAGCTCTCCAGTTTGTCATTTCAGGTTTGAACTTCCATATCTTCACCACTATGCTGCTACCATCATATACAAACACATATTTCATCTGTCTGTGAGCCATAGTCATGCATTCCTGACTGACACATTTAGTGTGTCTGGAGCCAGAGCCTTCATGTTAATCATCTTTGCTAGTTAGTGTAGGATGCGCCGTGTACGAGCCCTGAGACCTTTGAATGAACTTCAGTGTTATTTTAGTATCTTTGAGATAGTTTTTAATATTTTGAAATAGTTGATATTTTCCATTTTAAATTTCAGTTACGGTCTGCTTTTGTGGTTGAACTTTTGTGTTCCATGAATGAAAGAAAATCATATGGGTTTGGAACAACATAAGGGTTACTAAATTAACTTTTCCCTTCAGTGACACTGTAAAACGGCATGCAGAGAGTGTGGTAAACATGTTCAGATTTGAGTTTCTTCAGATTTAGTTTCATTATTCGTTGTCCTTATCGAACAGATGTGTGAGGGAAGCAAGAGGGTGTTTGTCATCGATGAGATCGGGAAGATGGAGCTGTTCAGCCAAGCGTTTATCCGTGCGGTGAGACAGACTCTGGACGGCTCCAGCTGTTCAATCCTGGGCACCATCCCTGTTCCTAAAGGAAAACCTCTCACGCTGGTGGAGGAAGTGCGCAACAGACAGGACGTCAAGATATTTATGGTAAAAATATGTTTTACCTCACTGGAATTTTCCATGCAAACATCCTTGGCACCTTTGATTTACATGCAACTACTGTAGAGAAATACTGCGGATCACTAGATGGAAAAAATTATAGTTTGTTCAAAGAATTTATATAACCCTATGATAAATTTAGGATTTATATATTTGATTTGTATATAAAATTTTCATCCATTTGGATTACCGTTTTAAAGGGGTCCTTTAATATGATTTCACTTTTTTAACTTTAGTTAGTGTGTAATGTTGCTGTTTGAGCATAAACAACATCTGCAAAGTTACGACGCTCAAAGTTCAATGCAAAGGAGATATTTCTTTACAAAATCACTTTTTAAGGACTACAACAAATGGCTGGTAGGGACTACAACAAGCTTCTTCCCGGGTTAGTGACATCACTAACCCTAAAATTTACATAAACCCCGCCCCCGAGAACACACAACAAAGGGGGTGAGGCCATGTTGGGCTGCTTTAGAGAAGAGGAAGAGTTGTTGTAGTAGAGTGTTGTTGTCATGCCGTCATTTTACGCCGGACTGCTTCACAAACGAGGGTCAATTCAACACAAAAGATTAACATGACGGCACATGCTAGTGGATGAGTTGAATCAACTCCACAGCAACTACATAAATTTATCCACTAACCATTCAGAAACGTCTAAAAGTTGTAACTTCTTCCTGAGTCTCTCCATCAGTGTCGACTCCGGTTTGAACAATGTAAGGCTGAACACCGTTACTGACAATCCTCATTTTGGCTGCGTGAGATTCTCCAGCTTTGTTGTTGTTGAGCGACCGAAGCGTGAGCTGTTAAAGCTCCGCCCTCTTCTGGAAAGGGGGCGGGAGCAGCAGCTCATTTGCATTTAAAGGGACGCACACAAAAACGGTGTGTTTTTGCTCACACCCAAATAGGGTCAAATTTGACAAGCTATAATAAATGATCTGTGGGGGATTTTGAGCTGAAACTTCACAGACACATTCTGGGGTCACCAGAGACTCGTATCACATCTTGTGAAAGGGTCATAATTGGTCCCCTTTAAAATTAGGCCTAAATATTTTTCACCAAAAGTGCAATGCACAAATTTCCCCAAGAGATATATGATGCATGCTGGCCTACTCAAAAAGAAAAATGGAAGTGTGGCTACATTTGACCATTCATCCATGAGTCATCATCCTGTGTGTCTAGACCAGCTTGTGATGAATCCAGGCGTCTGCTCCGAGGTATGTGGAAACATACGGTGTGAACCCCAGTGCAGGTTTGTGTGTTGTGTGCTGATTTGATGGTTGATAACACAGATTCCTTTACAACTCTTATTGTTCGGCCTGTATGGAATCTGCGCCCACATCAACAGAAGCTCCACAGAATTCACACTTGCATTGTTCACCAAATTCTATGCATTCCACAATTCCTCATGTTTACTGAATATTCTTCCTAACTGCGTGGTGAAAGTGTTCTGAGAAATAAGTATTTAAAAAGTCTATATATGTAACCATTTTTATGTATTAATCGCTTTTTTTATTGCCAATGTGTGAACAGCTTGTAATGAAACTTAAAAAAACGAGACCTTCCCCAACTTCCTAGGTTGTCTCTGAAAGCCTGTCGACTGATTTTAATGTGAAGGACTCGTTTTTGCTGAGAAAATCAAAAGGATGTGACGTTTACACGCTCCCAAGATCCTCTCTTCCTTTCAATGACACATGAAGTTAATGCTTATACAATGTTTAGGATAAAAGAGCTGTTCTGTACTGTAATGTCAATGATTCATTCAAACTATATTCTCACATAGTCAGATCTATATAGTCTCAAAAATAGTCTTAAATATACTTTATAATCAAACTACTGCATCATAACAGTGTAATTTTATCGACCTCATCCGTCGACATGATGCGGTGAATCACAGAGCTGGTTCAAACATCTACATCGCTATGATTAGATGCTTTCTTACCTGCTGTTTTCTCACCGCTGTCATTTTTGTGTGTTTATTTTGTTATTGAGAGGAAAGCGTGCAGCACATATTTACATATTCATCTAAACGTCGCTCTCATCAGCATGGACGGCGTCTGGATGTTCGTTAACAGTATATCGCTGCAAAGATATTTTCAACATCTTTTTACTTCTAAGCGAAGAACGAAAAAGAACTTCTCATGAGTATATCAGGGCATTGAATCATGTTCTGTCTCTTGTGTGTTATGAGTGCGAGCACGAGCAGCAAGTTGCTGGCTGCAGTTCACTTAATGGCCACCGGTGTCGCTAATAACAAGGGTTTTTGAATTCTACACATAGCCCCTTTGAATAACTTCTACTTTTATATATATTCGTAGCTGACAGCATTATAAAGAGCTCAAATTTCAGTGTACATATATATACACATGTGCCGTGATTACAAGTTAGCAAAAAGACCGTTTGAATTACATCATTCAACTTCAGTAGCTATGTTTCCATCCACCTATTTTTATGTGCATTTTGGGATATCGCATAAAAAAATTTTTTTTTAAAAAGCTGGATGAAAACCCCAAGATGGGCATAAATTCTAAAAAAATTTGCATTAAAAAAACGTATGCATTCAACTGAGTTGGATAAATTTTTTATGCAATACAAAACATGCACATAAACTACGATGGAAACACTTTTACCAAATAAATCTCTTGATGCGCATCAAAAAAGATGTGACTTTTCGATTGGAAGGGATTACTGGAACAACCAGCAGATCGATCTCATTGCCCAGCATCTGAAATGCTGTTTTGGTCGGTATAATTCCTTCCCAGAAGCTCCTCACACGACTGCGTTCACAAACACCAGGCATCTGAATGCAAGATAACATGACAGCGTTTATTGTGTTTCGTCTGTGCGTTCTGAGGCGCAAATAATTCATACGAAAATTATTATATACAGTGGCTTCTATGCCGCAACTTTCATTTTTCTTAATGATATTTAGCGTCAGTTTATCAGGAAGTGATGATTTTGTTCTCTTTCACTGGATGCTTTATTCGCAAATGATTGATGCGATAAAAGTTAAATTCGCATCTTTGGATGGAAACAGCTAGTGTTGACATGTTTTAGGTTTAGTTTCATGCAATTATAGTTCCTACAGTCATGGAAAACCTGGAATTTTTAAATCATATTTTTTTTAATTGTCATTTTTCAATTGCCTAGCTGGGAAAATATTAAGATACAGACATTTCTAGTTATTGATCCACTAAAACTTGCTCTTTATGAGTGCAAACTGACTCAAATGATGTTTAAAAAAAATCTTATTAATCACAAACAAGTGGGAACAATCATGGACACTTAAGCTGGGAACTATCTGCAATGGATGTTTAACAAACAAATCAGCTCTTATTTGTGCTCATTTCACAATTGCTCATCTTTTCCGTTCTTATTTTCTTCAGAAAATGTCCAATTCCAGTTAATCTCTGCTGTTTGTTTTTCCTCCC
Organism: Ctenopharyngodon idella; assembly: GCF_019924925.1. NCBI lineage: Eukaryota > Metazoa > Chordata > Actinopteri > Cypriniformes > Xenocyprididae > Ctenopharyngodon > Ctenopharyngodon idella. Next base: position 22,317,191 of record NC_067232.1, read on the forward strand.
ACAGGTCACAAAGGAAAACAGAGACACGATCTTTGATGACATTGTGTCTGCTGTACAGGAGTGCCTGAAGTGAATGAGGAGGAACTGATAAGCTACTGATAATATATTTAAGTCATTTTCATTTTTGTTAGCCAACAAGCCCTTCGGGCGCTCCGTTCTTTCAATATGGTGCAGTGTGTCATATGTGTTAAATACATGCATGTGAATAAGCATTTCTCTCTCAAACACGTCACATAATGGATCGACCTCTGCATTATTGATTCGGAGCGAGCGTCCTGGAGGAAGGGAGCGTGAGAGTCACGGAGACTGTGGATGAATGATGCTTCAATTCGATAAAGAGGCCACTAAGGCGCCGACCTTTCCTCTTGCTGAGACGTGTGCTTCCTGTATCTATGTTTCCAATTAAACAGGAAAATAAATTAATATTTGAGAGGAAAACACAGTCAGGCTTCCAGATGTTTTATTTGTCACCTCAAATATGGAAACGTGTGCCTTAATATGCCTAAAAATGTCTGACTGTCTGTCTTTAGAACACAGAAGGACGAATATCACTTTTATGATACTTTTTCTTGAACATTCCTTAAAGTATTGACAGTAATGCATACAGTATTATTAAAAAATGCCAAAAAAATCATTCAGCATGATCACAGATGGCCAGTGCAATGCTATTAATCTAACCACAACTGTTAAAGTAGCAAACAAAGTCTACATTTTTTTAAGTTCCCTTAACTCAAAACATCCCAAACATATTGACATTAATGCATGTAATATTGTTAGAGAATGCAAAAAAAAATTAATGATCACAGTCAGATGGCCAATGGCCAGGAATTTAAGCAGAAAGTGCTCTTGAAGGTCATGTTCTCGAGTTAAATCTATAGTGTTGTGAAATCCAATTAAAAATTCATCTCTCTACCATTGCATTTGCATTAATTAGTGAAGATTCCCTCATAGATATGCTGCGATCAGACCTCATCCACAAACAAAACTCAACTAGAAATATAATTGTGAGTTTTTGCAGGACTGAGGTCTAGAGATGATGAACGGGCCAGTTGGTAAACAGCTTTTCCAAATGCAAAAGGAAGGAGAAAAGGCCACTGCCAGGCGAGATGTGCGTCACAGATAATTCTGTGCCAGTTTCATCTCTGCACTGACGTCCACCATCAGACGCAGGTCTCTGACTGAAGAATCATCTGTTGAAGTCTGTGTTTTAGTGTGTATAAACATCATATTTCTAGTTACTGCTCATATTAAAATTGATCATGAAATGACATTTACATCCTATTTTACTTGCATATCCTGACTCAAGAATGTGTCTTCTGTGAACGGCCCCCTAAAATGTGCTCAAACATCACTTTTAAAGTTGTGGTAGTCTTTTCTTCTCTATTGTGATGTATATCCGAGTGAAACAGCTTCCCAAACAAGAACAAATGTAGGGCGGGGCTTATTTTGTCCATGTGGAATTGATTGAATGGTTGTGGTTTGCTATTGGCGGATGTCATGTCCTTTACTTTTGAAGTTTATATTTCTGAATTACCATGTGTTTGTATTTGTTCCAGGTCATTTGAAGGTGAAGGGCTGCAGAGAGCCAGACAGATTGAGAATGGGATTGTGGGTAGAGTTGTGGCTGTCAGGGGACTGGTGAGGGTCACCCCGTCGCTATTCTCTTAAAGGCAGTGCCAATCGCCTGCAGCGGCAGCACAGATGGATTACATAATAGTGCTGATGGGGGCCGTGCCAATGCCTGTCCCATACCTCACCCACTGCGACGGGCATCTCTGCCAGAGACGGCCGACACTATATGCATCTGTGTTTATCCCTTTAACTAAACTCATGTCTTCTTGCATAACCAGCCAGTGGATGACATGTGCCTTGGGAAATAAGTTTAACCATGAATAAAAATATGTTTCACATGAAAGGGCATTCACATTCAGTTAATAAAGACTATATATTTACCTTTTCCAAAGTTTTGCCCATGCAAAACTCACTACAACGTTTTGTAGCTTGTTGCTTGGTCGTTGCTATGCAGTTGTTAAGTAGATGTTACTATATTGATATGCAGTTGCTAGGGAATTCTGGGTGGTTAATTTGCAAGAGTGTTGCTATGCAGTTGTTAATGCATTCTGAGGGACTGTTAGGATGTTTGGGTGGTTGGCAGGGTGTTGCTATACAGTTGCTAGGGTATTCTTGGTGGCTGCATTGTTAGGATGTTGCTATGCAGTTGCTAAGGAATTCTGAGGTGTTGTTTGTGTGTTGCTATGCAAATGCTAGGATGTTCTGGATGGTTTCCAGGGTGTTGCAATGCAGTTGCTAGGGTATTCTGGGTGACTGCATTGTTAGGATGTTGCTATGCAGTTGCTAAGGAATTCTGAGGTGTTGTTTGTGTGTTGCTATGCAAATGCTAGGATGTTTTGGATGGTTTCCAGGGTGTTGCTATGCAGTTGCTAGGGTATTCTGGGTGACTGCATTGCTAGGATGTTGCTATGCAGTTGCTAATGCATTCGGAGGGGCTGTTAGTATGTTGCTATGTGATTTCTAGGATGTTTAAGTGCTTGCCAGGGTGTTGCTATGCAGTTCCTAGGGTATTCTGGGTGGTTACTTCACAAAAATTTTGCTATGCCGTTGCTAATGCATTCTGAGGGGCTGTTAGGATGTTTGGGTGGTTGGCAGGGTGTTGCTATGCAGTTGCTAGGGTATTCTGGTTGGTTGTACTGCTAGAGTGTCGTTAAGCAGTTGCTAAGGCATTCTGAGGGGCTGCTAGTGTGTTGCTATATGATTTCTAGGATGTTTGGGTGGTTGCCAAGGTGTTGCTATGCAGTTGCTAGGATATTCTTGGTGACTGCATTGCTAGGATGTTGCTATGCAGTTGGTAAGGAATTCTGAGGTGTTGTTTGTGTGTTGCTATGCAATTGTTAGGATGTTTGGGTGGTTGCCAGGGTGTTGCTATGCAGTTGCTAGGGTATTCTTGGTGGTTACTTTGCAAGAATGTTGCTATGCAGTTGCTAATGCATTCTGAGGGGCTGATAGTATGTTGCTATGTGATCGCTAGGATGTTTGGGTGGTTGCCAGGGTGTTGCTATGCGGATGCTAGGGTATTCTGGGTGGCTGCATTTGTAGGATGCTGTTATGCAGTTGGTAAGGAATTCTGAGGGGTTGTTTGTGTGTTGCTATGCAATTGCTAGGATGTTTTTGGTGGTTTCCAGGGTGTTGCTATGCAGTTGCTAGGGTATTCTGGGTGGCTACATCGCTAGGATGCTGCTATGTAATTGACAATAATGCGTTCAGAGGGGCTGTTAGTATGTTGCTAAGTGATTGCTAGGGTATTCTGGGTGGCTGTATTGCTAGGATGTTGCTATGCATTTGCTAAGGAATTCTGAGAAGTTGTTTGTTTGTTACTATGCAATTGCTAGAATGTTTTGGGTGGTTTCCAGGGTGTTGCTATGCAGTTGCTAGGGTATTCTGGGTGGCTACATCGCTAGGATGCTGCCATGCAGTTAATCTGTTAGTATGTTGCTATGTGATTGCTAGGATGTTTTGGGTGGTTTCCAGGGTGTTGCTATGCAGTTGCTAGTGTATTCTGGTTGGTTTCATTGCATTGTGTTGCACTGATGTTAATATACAGTTGCTAATTAAAATAAAATAGTAAAATAATTCCACCCTGAAGCTTCTATGACATTCTGCTTCTTCAACAAAAGATTTTTCTCATCTGTTTAACAGTCCGATGGGTGAGTTTGTTTGCTTAGAAAAGTAATTGCATTATATTTGAGGTAATATTAGCCTACTAAAGATTCTGCATAAATGTTGACTCATTCTCTTTTAGTTGGACTAATAGCATTTAACACCAGAGCATCATTACGCCCAGTGATTTTGTATCCTGCTTTTTATCCATTTTCCTCTAAAATTGCTTTCAGTGCCGTTCCCTTGTGCGCACTAAAGATGAGTTTAGCCTCAGCGAAAATGGACAGAAGCAATTTTTATAAGTCTGCTTTATCTTAGCTTGCAGAACAGACTTGGTCATAACCACGAGCGTCTGCCCATAAGAGCCCCTCCATCCGGTGCCAACACATACAGATGGTGAGGATGGTGTATGTGTGTGTTCTTCTTCACTCATTGACAGAGCCGTCAACACAAAGCCTTACTGAATAAGCATGTTTGGACGCCTTCGAATCGGCTTTCATTTCCATATCGCTGACATGCATTCATAGAGAGCAGACGCTAAATGTCCGACCCCTCCCTGAATGAAGCCCAGGGGGGTTTACACAGTCTCGGCCGTATAGAAAAGAGCGAGAGAGCTTTTGTGAGCACCCTTTTAATATATTATAGTGTACAACAAGCTTCCTCACACATTGAGCTGAATCACAACAGACAGGCGTGCCGCCAATTAACCACTGGCTCAGGATACAACAAACGAGAGATGCACTCTGAACAAAACAGCATGTGGAGAATAAAGAGCGAGAGGGCAGCATATATTAGTCTGAGATATTGAATTAGTAAATGCATAAAGGATAGACTTCGGAAACTGAAGCCAGCACAATATTTTGTTAAAAAGGATGGAACAGAATTCAGGAGTCTTGAAATTTGTTTTTCAAAGGTAAAAGCTGTTTTATATTAATGTTAATGATAATTCAACTAAAATGAATGAATGCTCTTCATTTAAGGGCTTGTTCATTTTTTCAGAAAATAATGATTGCAATATTGAAATATTTGCAATTAGTTTAACAAATAATTTCATTTTATATCAAATTTACACATTTAACCCTTTGTTTGCGTATTCATTGATTTGCAATGAAATTATAATTTGGTTCACTTTTTAATAGATTGCCAGCTGAAATACAGTCAAAACTGCTTATAAGATTTATATTTATATCATATTTACACATTTAACCCTTTGTTTGCATATTGAATGATTTGCAATTAATGAAATTATAATTAATTCAGTTAATTTTTTATTGATTGCCAGCTGAAATACAGTCAAAACTGCTTTACACAGATGTACACATTTAACCCTTTGTTTGCATATTGAATTATTTGCAGTTAGTTAAATTATTAATTCAGTTATTTTTTAAATTGATTGACAGATCAAATACAGGTAAAACTGCTTATCAGATTTGTATTTATATTTATACTAGATTTACACATTTTAACCTGAGAGCAGAACAGAAGGACCGACCACAAGAGCAGAACTTTCCTGTAAAAGCGCTGCGAGGCGAGCCGTGATCAAAACACACGTGTAGGGTTTCACCTTTGAAGCCACACAGATCAAAGACCACAGTAAAAGATATAAAAGATCACTGGAGACCCGAACGCGACTACAAACACTCCATACCGGACACCTGTTCATGAGTAAAACACTCACATCTATTCAGAAATAAAAAACAAGCATGGTGAATAAGTACAAATGCATGAATGTGAAATGATCAGAATCGAGACAAATGCTGCACATCAAGACTACACAACCTGAACTGTTTCTTTATGATATTATGAAACGTTTGCTTCAGTGAAGAGCTCTTGTTTCTCAGTATTCAGCACATTTGACAAACACATCCTTAGTGCCCTGGGACGGGATATAGGATTCCAGCGTCCTCATATGAATCAGTGAATACTGAGAGAGGTCGTGACCTCTGAGGCTACAGGCCAGTGGTGACAATAACAAGAGAGATGGTCAGAAACGGCCCTCGGGACACATTTGGACAGAGAGTTTCCCATGACACCGGGTCAAACCTCAGAGAAAAGAACGTTAATGTTTTCGTTAATGTTATTGCATTGGACTAAAACTTACTGACTTTGCTCACACGGAGTATAACATTTCCCAAAATTTGGGGGATAATTTTTGTATTTTTTCCCCCACCTTGTTACACTTGTGGTGTTTCCGGTCAAAAATGACCAGCCTACAAAAAATAGCTTATAAATCTTCCGTTATACTATATTATCACCAAATATTGGATTCAATCTTGTGATTCTTCAAATTAGGACAGGTTTATACAGTATATAATACAATGTATAATACAAAACCGGTCCTAATTGAAAGAAAACAAGTTGACAAAAAGATAGAATCCAATATTTGGTGATAATATAGCATAACTAGTGACTTTACAAGCAATTTTTAAAAGGCCGGTCAAAACATCAAAGGTTTTCAAAGGGTTTTCAACACAGTTTAAGGGTTAATTTATTTTGGTGAGCATAAGAGACTTCTTTCAAAAGCATTAAAAATCTTTAATTATTCTGGTAGTGTATAGGGAATTTTTTTGTACTTTTTTTTGTTGATAAAATTAAGTGTTTCTTGGGTTCAGGCAACGATACAGACTATTGAGAATGTGAGACGCCTGTTAGTACACATTGATTTCTTCGTTCTTGTCCCATAGAGTCAAGTGAGATTGACCTGTGACGTGTTCAAATGTTGACAGCGGGACAGGCTACAGGAGCGGGTCACGACCTCTGTGACACAGAGCAGTGGAAGCGACACCCTGCCATTGACCAGATACTCTCCGATTCAGTCCTTCTTATGACCGGCAGAGAAAGACCTCGATTGTTGGCTTTCATCAGTGTAATTGACCAGTCAATGGTCTTTTTAAACAGGCTCTGCTCATTTATCAGCAGCATGGAGTAAAAGTGACACCAGGTCCATCAGAAAGAGACTAGAGATCCCAGACTTTTGGACCCCATATGACATTAAATATCAATGTTTGCCTCAGACGTTTCTCTCATAATTTCTTAGGAGAAATAAAAAGCAATAGTTGACACACTAAGAGTAGAGAGCTATAGCTGCTCAGATCATCTTAAAGGCGATTTCATTTGTGATTTTCTGTCCTGTGGGATGTTTTTAATGACCACAGACGAATTTCTTTTGTGAAAAGTCCTTGAAACTAGAGTTTTTCATTCTTCATTGATTCATTATGAACGTCAGGGACCAAACGGGGGTGAGGCGTGATGTGGACGGACAGGAAAATAACAGCAATGCTAAACTTCACTCAGTGTAAACGACTGACTCATTAAAATAATGAGTCACTGACAGAGAAGTGGATTTAATTAATGCCCCGTCTCACTGATGTCAGGCATACAGCCATACACAAGAATAAATTACATGTTAAAATATAAACCTTGGTGAGCATAAGAGACTTGTTTGCAAAGACATTTCTGGGCACGCACTGAGGTTTTCTGAGTGATTTTAGCATGTTGCTAACTAAAATACTGAATATCGTATGCATTTACATGAGGGCCGCTATGGAAGCTTGTTTCCACCACTAAATAAAACAAAAAAGGTAATTGCAACTTTTTATCTCACAATTCTGACTTTTTTCTCAATTGAGAGTTATAAAGTCAGAATTAATAAAGTCAGAATTGCGTGATATGAAGTCAGAATTGTGAGATAAACTCACAATTCTAAGAAAAAAAAAAATCCCTCACAATTGGATGCAATTGCGAGTTTATATCTCACAATTCTGACTTTATTAATTCTGTCTTTAATAATTCTGACTTTATAACTCGCAATTCTGACTTTATTAATTCTGACTTTATATCATGCAATTATGACTATTATTTCTGACTTTAACTCGCAATTCTGACTTTATATCACAAAATTTTGACTTTATATCACGCAATTCTGACTTTATTAATTCTGACTTTATAACTCGCAATTCTGACTTTTTTAACTCGCAATTCAGACTTTATTAATTCTGACTTTATAACTTGCAATTCTGACTTTTTTAACTCGCAATTCAGACTTTATTAATTCTGACTTTAATAATTCTGACTTTATAACTCACAATTCTGACTTTATTAATTCTGACTTTATAACTTGCAATTGTGAGTTTATATCTCGCAATTCTGAGAAAAGTCAGAATTGTGAGATATAAACCCACAATTGGGAGAAAAAAGTCAGAATTGTCAGATATATATGGCAATAACCTTTTTTTTTTTTTTTTTTTTAATTTCATGGCGGAAACTTCCATAGGCCGCTGCTGAATGATGCTACACGGTCCATTAAAAAATCTGTCCGTCCCTTTGCACTTGGCACATTTCAAGTACTTAATGCATTCTAATCCGACATTGACCATGTGGTGAAAGCCATTGTTTGCGCACTTTCACCCCCCGCTGTCAGCACTCTCAATTTAAACTCGGATTTACCACGGATCCTCTTTTGTTTGGCATCTTTTCGCGCTTCATTTTTTTTTTGTGGCGACTGTACCGTCTCTTATTATCATTTCAACATGAAATACTCACCAATTATGTATGCGCAGACTCTTTGAAAGCTTAAAGGGATTGAAGGGGCATCCAGCTTCCAGCCATAACAGCCTTTCATATGCAAACGCACGAGCGCAGCATCGACCTCTGAGGGTTTGGGCTTGAGCCGGAAGGCTCAGATCTCCTCCGCTCTTTTAATGATTATTGTGGAGGATTTCTTAGTGTTTATCTGCAGTTGCCATATCAGCGGTTTTGAAATCCCCATCGGAGAGGGAAAGACGAGGGTGTGTTGAATTGGAGGTGATTGTGTGCCCGGTGGATCGTTAAAACAGGCGTCAAACAAACAAACAGCATTTCTTCAGTATGAGAGAAGCTGCGGCCATTGAATTATCCCAGAGATGAAGGCAAATAGGTGTAGCCTACCACTTTCTTTGCCTAAAAGAACACATTTTGCTCATTTTACAAAGAATATAAAGATGCTTTCAGATATTGCCAGTCAGATGAACCATCCAACAAATGCTCCACTGTTATATCTAATTTCTTGTGGACATGTTACAATAGTAGTATGACGGAGATATTCACTGTGATATAACCTTTAAAGGCCCACTTAAGCAAAGTTCCTTTAAAATATGTTCACTCCTATTATTTATGAATGGGAGAAACTGCAACGCACAATATGGCGGAATACGTCCCGCCTTCTAAGTAAACGAGCCAATCGTTGATTGGTAAAGTCATTATTGTCTTATTGCACAACCTTATTGGCTCATCTAGCCTGAAGCTTTTTAAAGGCTATTTGAGCATAATAAACAACATTTATGTGACAGTTTTTATTGCTGATTTGAAATATTATAAAGTCTTTGACTTAAGTGCCTTGGAACGCGCAGCGTTATTCAGTGTGTTGACTTGACCCTTCACTGGGAGATTGATTGACAGGCGATCTAACCAATCATAACGCCAAATCTGCCATTTTGTCCGACAAAGCAGTCAGGGAGTTAGTAGATTAATGTCGGTGGACTTGAACCTGGAAAATGGTGTACTGCCATCTTTCCGTGGTTGAAACAACATTCCTTCTGATGTTCATTCATGTTTATTTGCTGCTATAAATTAACTAGTAAGAAGAGATGATCGTTTTGAGCCGCTTGAACTGAGGTGCTACAGCGATCTGTCACGACATATTAAAGAGCCACAAAATGGTATTTATTGTTTAGATTTCTTTAAAAACTACAAAATTTGAGACTTTGTTTCATATCAAAGGTAACCTGCTCTGTTTTGTCTGTCGACATGTTGTCAGTGTCCTCTTTGCTCCGCAATGTATTTTTTGTGGCGTGGGAGCAGCATAGCTTGTCGGACATAGCAACAGTAAATAAAGGGGGCGGGTCTTTGCAAACAGTCAATTTCAACTGAAACAGGAAAACAGGGCGGGACATATATAGAACAGCCCTTTTTAAAAATAGCCAATAGCGTTTTGTTTATATCATAGCTCGGCTAGAGCCGTTGAGCTTGGTAAAACATCCGTTTTCATTCTAAGCTCCTCCATATCGCTTTAAAATATAGCATTCTGTGCAAAATTCAAATGGGTCTGATACGTTTTGTGGTCTGCACCGACTTGCGGATAAGACCTTATATAGTAGTCAATATTTGAAGTGGATCAAAACCTTTCATCAAAGTTGTCCTGAAACCTTTTTCTTAGGACAACTTTGATGAACTTTTTTGATCCACTTCAAACGTTGACTACTGTATATAGAAAGACGGTGCACATGTATTGTTATGAATGGGAGAAAGTGCAACACGCAATATGGCGGAATAAGCCCCGCCTTCTAAATAAGAGCCAATCGCCTATTGGTAAAATTGCGTCACTGCAGCAGTGGCCATTAGAATCTCCGGTCAGACACGCGCTTTATAGAGACGTGCATTAGCTTGATCCAGCCGTTTTTTTTGTCACGATTGATGCCTTTGATTGGACAGAAGATTTAATGAGAAGCTGAAGTGCGTTGTGATGTCATGAAAATCCTTTTTAGCAGAGGTGGGAGACTGTATGTTTTATCTCCTAAATGCAAATTTTGTCATTGTTTTGGAACACACCAGCTTATTCATAACCTAAGGCTAACATTTTCATACGAAAAGCTAAAAACTTAAATTTTGATTTCGGGGGAACCAGTTAACCCCTGGACTGCACAAACCACAAAACTCATTCAAACTGCTGTAATGACCTTATTTTCTTACAATGCTTATAATGACATTATTTTCTTTTTAAGGCACAATACAGCTACTTTGTTTTTGTTTTTTAACAAACTGAACATATCAATATAGTCCTAAAATGTTTTCCACTGCGAAATGTCTAAAATAATGCATTACATGTTTAAAATTGTGTAAAAACAGTCATAAACATTCAGGCCGCACCAATCTCAAAACATTATACAGTTGACCCAGAACATAAAAAACTTTGTCCTATAAAAACGCACATGACACACTGCATTAGTTTAAATACAGAAAGCAACACTACAATAAGTGAATCAAATGTTTAGTTTGGAAACACACACACGTTAAAGGGATAGTTTGCCAAAAAACGAATAAATGAATGACAGAATTTTCATTTTTGGGTGAACTAGACCACACAGAACTCAAACCAACACAAAAAAACATGACAAGCTGACAAATAATATGTGCCAAAACCTCATAAAAAATAAACAATGACTGGACAGATTGAAACTAAACTGCAATTCAGGCCAAAAACAGATCATACATGAAGTGAAAACACATCAGACCACCTCAAATGGAATGTGGTGGGTATATTGAACACATTAGATATCAAAAGTCTCATATCAGTAGATTCATTATGGCAGCTGTCACCATGTCCACAGCAAACTTCACTCATTAATGCACATTTAAAACAACAATGAAATTTTAGCATGGGAAAATGTTGAGTTTAAAGCAAGAATTAATCCATAAATGGAACTCAACTCACCCTCTGGATGTTGCAAACTCAAATATCTCACTCTCTTCTTGTGTCCTTCCCTTTTTGAGGAATATTCTGTCCAGTCCTTCTCACTTTTTAATGCATAGTTTTGCTCCAACCTTAATTAAACACACCTGAACCGGGTAATTTGGGATTGCTAAAACATCCATGCAGGTGTGATAAAGCAAGCTAAATTCTGCAGGAACGCGGCTCTCCAGAAGGACTGGACACCCCTTTTATATAACAAAAGGCTCCAAAATGACAATAAAGCACCAAGGGAAGATTCACAGAGAGCAATGACTCTGTGACAAATTTCTTTTGTTCCTCTTTGGATAAAAGCGTCTGCTAAATGCATAAGGGTCAAAGACATTTAGATGTCCGCATCAATAGAAATTTACAAAAGTGATTTTATACACACAGAAAGCACATTAAATGCAAGTAAAACTTCTACTTTTAAGGTTTCAAATAAGTTTTGGGAGAATAAAATGTCAAAATGTGGGTGAAATAATGTTCCATTGTCATTCAGTGTAACACTTATATTTATGTAAAAATTGAAAAAACATACTTATTCTGACCTGTGTGTATTAAAATATATAAAAGAATAAGTGAGCATACTAAATTTTATTGCATTTTAAATGAGTAAAAAAATCTTGCTGACAAATGGGCAAAACCTAGGATAGTGGCAAAGTTTAGAAATGTAAAATTACAAGTATTAAGCATTTGGGGTAAAAGTAATTAGTCTTTAATATGGCATAAATAGTTTTTTTGTTGTAAATATCCCTGACAATATTACACTGAATGACATTTTAGTGGGTGTCTTCTATAAATCATGCTAAAAATGTATGATATTTAATTTTTGCTCAGAAAAAAAACAAAACAAAAATTAAACAGGACCCATTCTGATGTACTGAAAAACAATTCAAAGCTGTTTTACACTTATTGTTTTGATACTTGAAAACCATTTTTCATCTTTGACCCATTAATGTAAAAATAATGTTCCATGAAAGAAAGAGTCATATTAGTTTTGATCAACATGAGGGTGAGTAAATTTCATGTTTGGTTAAACTATCTATTAAAACGGTTGATGAAGTGAGAAGTGAATATTAAACAACCATACAAGATCTCATTTAAAAATGACAAAAAACGATTCTCGCCATCAAATCCATAAATAAATTGTAAGAAAAAAGTTTTTCAGAACTTGTGTCCTGCACATGTCAGTCAGGGTCTTTGACCTGCAGCGTGTCACAAAAAGTGTCAGTCACTCCTTTTTCCCAAAGAACTTCCTGAAGACGGATTTGTTCCGTGGCCGTGGGAGACTCGTGTAGCTCCTCATGGGCAGATCGGAGAAGGACTCCTGCTGGACGCCGCTTGGCTCGTCCATCGCAGTGCTTTTACAGACGGACGGCATCTCTCGATCTCCGATGAATAAAGTCACAGAGTAGCTGGAGCTGCTGTCCTGGCCTTTGCCTGAAGGGGGCGCTACAGGCTTTATCCTCTGATATGTGGCTGTGGACAGAGATATGAGTGTTTAAAGTTCATATAAAATTCATGTATACATAAATTACATTGCATGATGAATATTATTCAACATTAGCTTGGAGTCAATTGTTTTATTTGTGAGTCACTACATTTGGACTACATTATATAGCACCGTTTCATAAGAACGACCTGTTTACATGGCAAATGTTGTGACTGTATTAGCTGTACCTGAGGTAAAGGAGTGTGAGCGTCTCTTTTCACTGGTCCAGCCCTGAATGGTGGACATAGAAGACAACTTCTGTCTCAGAGACTCACCATGAGACTCAAACTCATCCTCTACAGAGAGAAAAAAACGAATATGAATCATTCAACCTCTACAATACAAGGGCAGACAGTATAAGTGAGTAACAAAGTACTGGAGGTGAGAAATAATGTGACCAAGGTGGAAATGACAAAATTCAGAGAGCTGAATAGAAGTGCTTCTCCAGAAATAGAAAGCCGCTGACAGCAAACAGATGTGACCATGCCTCATAATGTCTGTGTGAAGCTCGGCTCATGTTCAACACAGAGTCCTCTACTGCCCTCTTCTGGATGTCCAAGACATATTTATTTATTACTTGCATTAGTGGCCAGTGTTGAGGAAGCTACTCTGAAACTAAAAGCCATATTTATCTCGTTTATGCTTTTAAATACATTATACTAGCATACTTAAGATAAATTATATATTTAATTAAATATTTATTTTAAAATTTTACTTTACAACTAGACAAAATACTGATTAAGAAAATTATTTTTTTTTTAAACTAACTACTTTGAAGCTACTTATGGAGGAAACATCTAAAGTTATACAGATTTATTACAAATGATACATTTTATACTCTGAGCCATTTTTCTGGAACAAAAACAATGAGGGTTTATGAAATACAACTACGATTAACTTAAAATATAACGGTAATGGACAGCAGCATTTAACGAAATTTCAGTATAAAAAGTCAACTTAAATGCAGATAGATGGACGGATGACAGACAGACAACAGACAGACAGATAGATAGATAGATAGACAGATAGATAGATAGATAGATAGATAGATAGATAGATAGATAGATAGATGACAGACAGACAGATAGATAGATAGATAGATAGATAGATAGATAGATAGATGACAGACAGACAGATAGATAGATAGATAGATAGATAGATGACAGACAGATGACAGACACAGTTAGATAGATAGATAGATAGATAGATAGATAGATAGATAGATGACAGACAGATAGATGACAGACAGACAGACAGATAGATGACAGACAGATAGACAGATAGATAGATGACGGACAGACGGATGACAGACAGATAGACAGATGACAGACAGATAGATAGATAGATAGATAGATAGATAGATAGACAGACAGATAGATAGATAGATAGATAGAATGACAGACAGACAGACAGACAGACAGACAGATAGATAGATAGATAGATAGATAGATAGATAGATAGAGATCCAGTCTTCAGTCTACAGCACACACAATTTCTTACCAGAATGACCCGCATCTGAGAATGAAGGGAGCAACCGATCCTGATGTCTTTGGTGGATCTGCAGACCATCATTGGTGTGGACTATGATCTCTTTGGTTCGGCCTGAGGCAGGCTGACTCTGTGCTAAAACGGTTGTGGTGACATAATTTCTCATGGAGCAGTGACATTTATCTCCATACTGACAGTCTGTGATAGGAGGAGAATGTCTCGGGAGTATCTCTGAAGCTGAAGACCCATGACATGTCGATCTATTCACTACAGAATCACTGGATGCTGTAGAGAGAGAGGATTTCATTTGAATATGACTGTATTCATATAATGCAGCATGGACAATTTGTTAATGACAGACAGGCAGATATGTATAATGGTATAATACCCGTATGTGCTTGGATTCTAAGAATCCATTTCTTCATCATAAATCGGGAGGAGGCACTGAGGAGATACTCAGATCCATCACGCAATCTGAGAGAAAATGGTAAAACAAGTGAAGCGATTCAAACTACTTCCATCTGTAACTAAAACAACTCTTTAGTTGTTCATCATTTACCTCAAGCAAAAGCAATTGGGTTTTTTGGTGTACTCCGGTGACGGTTCACACACTGCTCCAATTAGGTTCAGAGGAAGGCTTGTCACACAGCTCTATGGGGTACAAATATAGACTCGTTTGGGTTAACTCGTATCCTTAGCTGCTTTACAGCTGCCATTAAATGTAATTCAAATCACAATTCAACCTTGCAATATAACTAATGATGTCTGTTTGCAATAAAGGAACAAAACATTTTGCAAAGTCAGATCATGCTTACCTTGAGTGTATCTTTCCTGTCCTGATAGAAACATATAGTTTGTTTGTACAGCACAGCATGATAAGAGTTCCACGCCCTGCATGGTGCCTGAAATAGCACATTTAGCTTATTGGTTACATAAAGACCAACTAAAAATGCACCAAAATAACCTACACCGACATCTACCACAGGTAAAAGCATGAGGCATGTGACACAAAATGCTCTTTTGTCTTGGTCTGTGTGAAGAAAATATCTGCAATTGAGCAACCCCTCCTGTATGAATGGCCCGCTTTAAGCGGGACTCGAACCCGGGTCGCCGCCATGGGAGGCGGGCACTCTAACAAGGAGGCTAAAGACTGCAGTCTCTAGCGTCCGTCGCTATAGCGCCTCTTGAGTTCAGGGGAGTGAGGTTTACACGCACAGCTCTTACTAGCCTAAGTCCGTTACAATTGTGATGTTTACCTTCTTTCCACCAAGCTGTAGTTTGTGTTTCCTCTCTAGAGTACCTTCCATAGACGGCAATTCCCATTCTTGTCTTCCGCTCTGAAAAAGACCGGTCAAAGTTCAGAATTAACAATCATTATTTCACAATGAATAGATACAGCAATGTCTTTTATTTCTCAATATTCTGAAGAACTTTTAAGCAGACTTGTAAGTAAATCTCATATACATTTCTAGCATTGTTTGCAATTTAACTTCTGTGTACCTGGATATCAGAGTCATTGGTGCCATCCAATCCCATATGAACAGACAGGAGGCTCATGGACTGGTCCTGTGGAGATAGGAGGACACATATCAATGCATTTAAGTACCGTGACAAAAACAGATTAAATGCGCACCAATCATAACTTAAAAAATGGGCATAATGATATGAAATGTGCTGGCCACAACTTCATTTAAAGGTTTCCAAATAAAACCCTCAATCCTCCTGGGAAGATCCTACTTTAGACTTTTAGCGCAAAAGCAACAAAATATAGAGCACACTTGCTCCTACACTGAATGATGGGAAATGTAACCTGTCACCTCATAAACCAGCCAACCAAGGAGTATTTTCTGGCCTTAAAGGGATAGTTCACCCAAAAAATGAAAATTATCCCATGATTTACTCACCCTCAAGCCATCCTAGGTGTATATGACTATCTTCTTTAAGTCGAACACAATCAGAGATATATTTAAAAATATCCTGGCTCCTCCAAGCTTTATAATGGTAATGAACTGGGGGAACAGTTTTGAAGCCCCAAAAATGCATCCATCCATCATAAGTATAATCCATATGGCTCCAGGGGGTTGATAAAGGCCTTCTGAAGTAAAGCGATGGGTCTTTTGTAAGAAAAATATCCATATTTTGAAAGTTTGAAAGATTGTCATATACAACTAGCATGGCTTGAGTGTGAGTAAATCATTTTTGAACTATACCTTTAAAGATAATCCAAATCCTCTCGCTGCTAAATACAATACTGTGGTGGCGCTCATCTCATTAATATCATTCTGACATGTTGCAAAGGCAGCACAAGTCAACAGCTCAACTACTTTAACCAGAGGTGTCCAATCCTGGAGGGCCAACATCCAGCAGAGTTTAGCTCCAATTTGACCCAACACCTCCCCTGATGTTTCTAGTAATCCCGAAGACCTTGATTTAATTGGTTCAGATGTGGTTAATTGGGGTTAGAGCTCACCTCTGCAGGACATTAGCTCTCCAGGAGCAGGATTTGGCCACCTCTAACTTCCTAAACGACAGGGTTTGACAGGATTAATTGCCAACTTGTAGACCTCACCTTCAGAAACCCCGTTTCCTTCTCCTCCTCCGCCTCTTCCTCCTCCTCCTCTCTATAATGGTAGATATACTTTTCCTGGTCCTCTATTTCGGGTAGTTTCACCAGATCTGAAGCAGTTTCATTAATGGTCACCTGTTTGTAAACCTGTTCCTGTTGAGTGAATGCAGCCCAAGACCTCCTATCCCCTTTGTCCAGAATTTGCCTCTCTTCCGTTAAGTTCTGCTGCTTCCCACAACCCATCATAGACTGGATAGATGGTGGCAGTCGAAACTCCGCCACAAGAAGATTGGGTGCGGAGGCTGTGACCAACTTCCTGAAGAGTTCTGCTTGCTCTTTGGGTGAGGGTTCCCTGTGCTGGTCTGGAGAAGAGGTGGCTGTCAAAGCCTGGTAGCCGTTATACATGATGTCAGAGTTTAGACTCTGTCGGTAGCTGTTGGTGTGGTTCCAGATGTCCTCCAGCTCCTCCTCTTCCTGCTCAAACTGTTGGTGGTCAGGGTGAACCTGATCCTCAACGTCAATAGATAAAGTAAGGCTTTTGTCTTTGGAGAACTCTAAGTTCCTGGTGGAGACTCCTGCGTCCAGCGATGGTACCTTCCCGATGGTCCTCTTGGGCACTGGGCACTCTGAAGAGTCTATGTACAAACCCTCTGAACACAACTTGAAGCTTCCAGAGCTTGAGTGACCAGAGTCCACCGAGTCCTCTCTTCCATTGGCTCTGAAGTTCAATACCACCTGAGATGCATGGTTTGGACTCAACTGTTGAGTGCTTGAGGTCTTTGTTGGCCTATGGAAGATGTGTCCATTAAGATTGTGAACCAAGGTATGGATGCTAGGACATACATGAATCTCTGCTGTAGTTGAGCTGTGGTTGGCTATCCCTTGGCTTGCATCTTCTGGAGGACTTACATAGTGGTTTTCTTTGTTGTCAAGTTTAGTTCCCATTGTGTCCCAACTAACTACCTCTTCTTTGGGCATTGTACTTATCCCAGACAGGTGTTTCTGTTGGAGTAATGAGGGGTGATTCACCTCAAATGAGATGTCTTCAATGACTGGAGAAGGTGGAGGAGGAAAATCATCTTCAGTAAATGAAATAGTGTCAACGCTGATCTTTTTGGAGTCTTTACAATCAATCCTAAGGATTACTTCACCTGGAGAAGTTTGTTTGGACTCTTCTTTTTGCGTTGGAGGTGAGCGGGCTGTTTTAAAGGTGCTCAAAGGTGTTGGACGATCAACCTGAGAGTCCTGGTGTTGAGAGTCTGTCTTCTTTTGCTCGGGAGGGCCAATTGTAATGACATCTTGAATGCTAGGGATAAGGCTCATATCCTTGGGCAGGTCGAAGCTTATCACTGAGCCCAAGGACAGAAACCTGCAGTGGTTCTTCACATGTCCTTGGGTGGCAACCTCTAAGGTGTTGTGAACTGGAGATCCAACCTCTCCAGAACATTCTGCATCTATGTCTTTCACCAAAGGGTTCTTCATGTAATCCAAGACCTGAGTTTCATCGCTGTTTGGTTTCCTTGCATTTTTCCGCTTCTTCCTTTCCTTCAGGGGCCAAGTGTGCGTATCGTATGTCACCGGTTCATGTACAGGTGGCAAACCAGCCTCTTCTGACACCTCTTCTCCCATGATCTTCTGAATGGTGTGTCTACGGTCATCTTTCTTCTTCTTCCCCTTCTTGCTCTTCCTCTTCAGGCTGCTGAAGATTGAGATGTTGCCGTTCTTTGGCAAGAGGTGAACAGAGGGGTTGTTGGCCTGCTGAAGGGTGTCTTCTGTGGAGGACGATGAGTATGGAGAGGTGCAAGGGGAGGAGAAAGCGTACAGAGAGGTCCTTGGAGAGGAGGAAGAGGGCCTCGGGGCTTTGTCTCGGGGTAGCGTCATGCTCTCATACACTGGGGCTACTGCCATGTTGTTTTCCATAACATGCAAGTAAGTACTTACCTAAAACACAAGGAAAAGATTGTTTTAGAGTGTTATTTTATCTTTTTTTTCCCCCATGCATGAAATGTTTAGCATGCATAAGTATCACGCTTCAATACAAATTTCACCCTTTAAAGATACATCATGCTAATTATCTGATGTGCAGTGGTCCAAAAACCATTTGGACAGTTAGGTCACACAAGAAATGCATGAATGTCATTGCATTACATAAAAGTTATTAAGTAACATCTGCAAACAATATTTGCTGGTCAATAGGTCATTAATGCATGTATGAAATCCGTTCTCGTCAAGTTCACACAGGTGTAGCCCATCACATTAACTATCAACATTCACTAATGTTTCACAACCACAATGTGTCTTCATTTTGGACCATGCTTGTGTTATCTTTATAATAAATGCAACTTGGTTTGATATTTTATCATCTTATGCAATAACATTCATATTTAAGTGTGGCTTGAGTGTCCAAAAACTTTTTATGGCCAGTGCAATTCATAATTCAAACACTGCTACACAAAAATGATCATTTGTATAATCATTTGTGTAAATAAGTGTGTTTTAGTATCTGAACACAGCACTTCTGTGAGTGTCTGGCTCAAGCAAAGCATTCCTAAGCAAAAACGTAGACACACACACGTTGCTTCGCATTTGTTACTGCTGAATGATGACATTGCTCTGCAATGATAAAAACAACTAAAATGCTGAAACATCTTTTCCTTCACTGCTTACGTGAAGAAGCTGGAATTCACATTGGCAATCAGAAAAATAAACAATTTTAACATTTAGTAAAGAAATTGCCAGGGTGTTGTGGATGTTATGTAGTCACTAAGGTGTTGCTATGTGATTGCTAAGATGCTCTGAATGGTTGCTAATGTCAAAAAGTCACACCACTAATAAAACCAGAACCATTAGATTTACATGAGAACAACATGAACCCATGCAAAATAACATTAGCACGACTACACAAGCACACTTAGGGTTTTTTTTTTTTCAAACTCCGGGCTTTAATAAGAATCATCTGCTCCTAAACATGTCGTCATACACAGCTGTAATGGCTTGACCTTTCACCCCGTGACTAATCTTATGCTGCTCTGGCAGCCCCAGACCATAAATCACACAGGCCAGTCAAGAGGGCCTTCTAGAAAGTTCACAACAAATTTCTCCAGCACCCCCCACTCCTGCTGGGAGCCATTTCAAAACTCAGCGATCATGGGAAGCGAAGGGTGAGGTCACATCTCAACACAGCGCTGCTGTCATGAGTGGGTTTACATCATGCTTAGAGACAGTTTACGTAAGAGTGAAAAACTCCACTTCATGCATCTTATCACCTCTCTTATCACCTTTCTCTGTCCGTGCATATCTGATTAAAACAACTGATTTGCAGCAAATCTTTACATCTTATAAAAGCCCCTGGCCTCTGCTGGTTTCAGACTCTTTTGTCATGACAGAGCAACAGTTCAAAGAGAATAAATAAAAATTAGAATAAATGCAAATTTTTTGCTCTGCTCCTCATGCAAAGTTATTGTATAAGTTCTGAAAACTTAACACTCATTATAAAGTATATTTCTAGTCTTAAAGGTGCAGTAAGCAATTTCTGAGAAACGCTGTTGATAAACAAACACGCCCCTACCCAAAAGGATCACACCCCTATCTTGATAGCTCCGCCCCCAAATTACATACAGCACAGGTACCTCCCCCCTAATGAGTGGACACGCCCCTAACTGCTGATTGGCTACAAGTCGGGCTAGGCAAAAAAATCTATTTTTTTCGATTAATAGTTTTTTAAAATGTGGTCATTCGATATCAATTCTCAAAAGCCACAAATCATTTTTTTCCCTATTTATTTCCGCAAACATTGAACATAATATCTGATTGACGTTAATCTTATTACTAGTCTTCTCCACTAGGTGTCATCCTCTTATTTACCTTGCACAAAGTTAAAGCGGGAAAGAACGCATGTGCATCATTATTGGATCCGTGCATTAGTCTTAAAGTGACAGCAGCCTAATATTCCTGCAGCTGTCTGTGTTTTTAATGTTAATCAAACTAAAAAAGACAAAAAAAAACTGAATATTTTTTTGTAACTTTATTAAGAATCAACCTTTATTTAATTTGTACATTGAATATTATATGCAGTGTTATTTTACATTTGATTACTTTATTCAATTTCTGTACCTGAAAACTGTTAGACCAACCTGAAAAACCTTAAAAGCACTGATTATATAATTTGTATTTTTGTTCTTTTGTATTTATTTATTTGTGCTATTGCATGTAGTTTAATTATTTGTTCTTTTGTTCTTAATTTGTCTAATAATCTTTGAAAATTTAATTAGTTAGTAGTTTTAGCTGTGGTTTCAAAATTGGATTCGAGAATTGTTAAATTTCACTGGTATCTAAAATGTTGGGTGTCATAACCTAATTTATTACAATACAAGGATACATGGGTCAAAAACAATAACTAAAAAATCCTGCAGACAGATATCAAAATGCATCTAAAATTAGACGCTATGACAGCAGCTAGACAACTTCCCACAAGCCCTAATCCTCATGATGTTTTCAAAAAAATCTGAGAGCTGTAAACATACAGCAACGGCCAAAATTTCCAAAATAACTTCTACTATTGACCAAAGTTTAAACTTCACAGACCCTAAAGACATAATAAAAGGAGGATACTGCAAATCCTTTTATGGCTACTATATGCTACTATATTTTTAAGCCCCTGTAACCATTCCAAGAAACACACACTTTTATTTTTGTTGCAATTACTTTCAAAACTTTCCCAAAGACAGTTTTGTAAACAACCCGAATGTTTGAAATGAGGCTTTATGTGTGTCTTGGAAGAGTTTCTTGTCCCGGTTTCTAATGCTTCCCATATACTGGCAGTGGAAGTGGTTATTTCCTCAGTCATCTTTTCATTACCTGCCTATACCTGTTTGCAATCTCCTCTAAACCACAGCGACCCCTCTTCCATCAAAGTCTCTGGCTTTGTTGCGTTTCCAACCACCAAACAAATAAATGATCAGGCCAGTGGCTCTTTTTCAGAATAGCATACTATTATACAACGATTTTGAGATGTACTGCAATGCTTCGGTAATCAAATTTTAATCAAATGATATGATGAGATGATTTCTCCTCTGAAAATCACGGTGTTAGTCAGTCCTCATGCACACAAACACAGTACCATGTTTTTGTTTTCTCATGCAGGGCCACCGACCAACTGTATTTACCTCTTCTGCACTGTGTCGATAAATCGTTTTCTTTCGCTTTAAACTACCAAAAAGCCCCTGGCAGCGCTTCCAAAAGCTTTTACAGGCAGAAGAGTGAGACTCAGCAGGCTGAAGGAGAACGTACAAGAAAATAAAACAGAGAACGATGTTGGGGAAAGAGAAGGAAAATATAAGGAGACTGAGAGGGATATCGAACACAAACTAGTGCATAAGCAGGGCTCCAGACTAACATTTGAGAGAAAATGTAAATATTCTACAATTATTAAATTTACCATACTGAACTGACTGACAGCTTCAGTGATTTTAAAAGGAGTGCTCTTTACTTGCTTTCTGTGTAATTCAGTCACAACTTGAAGAAGTTTTTGTTTTTCATGAGACTTTTCCTACTTTTCCATATATTAGGGAGTCAATAAGTGCTTCTCTGCTGCCATCTAGTGGTAATTTCATTTCTTTTTGTTTGCCTAGAAGTGTTAGTTTTCCTTCATCTTTAAACGTTTAGTTTTACAAGTCATTACATTAAAAATAACATTAAAATTTTATAATATTTAGAGCTTTTAAGTGCTGGAATAAGTGTGAAGCACTTTAAAAAGTTATTGAAAAGTGCTGGAATTTCAAAAGTTTGCATGAACCCTGAAATTAATAACTAAAAGCATTGATTTGAGTATTTCTGCCACAATACCAGTTTCAGTAAGCGTTACTACATTAAATCCATGGTGATTTGTGGACTGGAAAGCCTTAACTTGATCGTGGCACAGTGTTTTTCCTGGTTTCCACAATACCTGTGGTTTATAGCAGAGAACTGAACCTTTGCCGGGATTTGATTGACAGGCAACCTAACCAATCATAACACCAAATCCACAGTTATGTCCTTGGATTTAGTAGATTAACGTTGGTGAACTTGAATTTGAAAAATGGTCCTGACATCTTCCTGCGGTTGAAACAACATTCCTTCTGATGTTCATTCATGTTTATTTGATGCTATAAATTCACTAGTAGGAAAAGATGATCGGTTCACAAGTCCCTTGAACTGAGGCGCTACAGCGATCTGTCACGACACATTAAAGAGCCACAAAACAGTATTTACTGTTTAAATTTCTTTAAAAATTACAAAATTTGAAATACTACAGTGGTGTGTAGTAAGCAGTGTCACGTGATCAAGATCTGCGCTGTCTATTATTGCTCAGTGCTGATAAACGGTCCGCGCTGCACAGCTCAAACGAATAGCACTATTTCGTTTCACTTTTGTTTCGTTTGCCGTTTGATTTCTCATATGAAACAGAAATGGCAGCTCTTATCAGATGAGCAATGTGGTGGTCACACCAGTGTGGCCTCTAACAAAATGTAGTCGCACTGGCAAAAAAAAGGTCGCAAAATGCGACCATTTAGTCACAGTCTGGAGCCCTGATAAGTGATTGTCATCGTCAGTAGGGTGATGTTTAAATTATTCTCACCCTGTGCACAGGCTCCGGCACCGGCACGCCACTTTCCCTGCCAGGCGCCTGTACCTGGATTTGTGTGTCTCCGGAGTTACTGAAGCTGAGGATGAGGTTGACGGTGCCTCCTAGAGCGGAGGGACTGGGTTCCTTCAGCACCAGGTACGGTGAATCCGGACTCTCTAAATGACTGCTGTCATCGCTTCCTTTAGGACTGACACTCTTCATCACCTCATATTCATAACTGTGCTGAAAACTATCCTCCATGTCACCAGGGGGACTTTCTATTCTCTTCTGAGAGACTTCGGTTGAGGTTTCCACCTGAAAAATGGCAGAATTAGCAGGAGACTGAGTCGATCTAATGAAAACTGACTATTGAGGATTTGCCAGACCACATTTTGCATACAAAAGAAAGAAATATGAAATAATAATAATACATATCTGGGATATTCTGGGACCATTTTTATGATAATTACGAACCATCAATGAATGTGTTCTACCTGTGGTTGTGAGGTGCAGACCGTGGCTTCAGAGTAAATGGCATCTGTCTGAGGTTCTTCAGCCTTCTGTCTGCTCAACAGCTGATCCTTCTGAGCCCTCCAGTGGACCAGGATCCATCCCAGCATGCTCCTCAGCTCCTCCATCCTCTCTCTGATCTGTACAAGACAAAGAGCAATGGAAAAAACAATCTATCATCATGTAAAGCCCTTTGAAGCTGCACTAAAACTGCAATTTGGACCTTCAATCCATTGGTAGCTGTTGAAGTCCACTATATGGAGAAAAATCCTGGAATGTTTTCCCCAAAAACCTTAATTTCTTTTTGACCGAAGACATGAACATCTTGGATGACATGGAGGTGAATAAATTATCAGGAAATGTGAATTTTGAACTACTATTCCTTTAAAGAGGACATATGCTTTTTTTTACAACTTTCTTTAGTGTGTAATGTTGCTGTTTGAGCTTGAAAAAGTGGGAGTTCAAGATTCAGGGAGTTCAGAAACAGTGACACTGATATAGAGAATATCAGTGTCACTGTTTCTGAACTCCCTGAAGCTTGAGTTTTCTTCTGGGAATGAACACGTCACAATATTCCTCATTTAAATAATTCATACGCAGAATAAAGGGGCGGGGCCTGGTTGAGTTAGTTAGTAGTGTGTTGAAACTGGCAGTTATGGTAAGGGGCGGGACATTTCCCAAACACACTCAAAGTGCTTGACCAATCACAACACACTGCTCCAGAGTCCAGCTGACCAATCAGAGCACATTGTGCTTGTAAGAAGGAGGGGCTTCATAGAGACAGGAACTAAACAGAGCGTTACTGACAGACTGGGAAGAGAGGAGCTGCAACAATGGAGAATATTAGGAAAATAATGAACATTTAAGCATGAAAACCTGTTCTAGTAGAGCCAGAAAACAAAACAATGGCATAATATGACACATCTTTAAAGAAATCTTATTTGTGATTGTTCTTTTGTTTATATTTATGCAAAACATACTCTACCATTTTGTTAAGATGATGCTCGTCGCCAAAGAGCTTTTTTCCAGCCACGGTGAGCTGATCAAACTCCTCAAACTTCTGTTCAATCTGCCGATCCAGAACCTCAACTAGAGGCTCCTGGTTCTCTCGGCTCTGACGCAGAGCACTTTCTGAGAAAATGCAGGAGCGGGTGTCTTCTGTCCAAGAGCTGTGGGAGAGAAGATGAACAGCAGACGGATGAAGACAAGAGCTTCAGGCCAGTACACACAGCTCAAGATGATGCTTACCAGACGTTGCTTCATATGCATGAAGAGAACACAATGTGAACAGACATCTCCCATCAATAAATAAAACATTATTAATAAAACAAGCTCTGCAAATAAATTCGTAGAACATTCCTGGTAAATCACACCAAAACATGTCCAGGTCACATTTCACCCTAAAATCAAAAGAACTAAGAAATTATATGTTGCATCTATTTTTAGGACCATTTTTGCATTAGATTAAAGGGGCACAATATTAAAGGGGTCCTTGATTATGATTTCACTTTTTTAACTTAAGTGTGTAATGTTTCTGTTTGAGCATAAACAACATCTGCAAAGTTACGACGCTCAAAGTTCAATGCAAAGGGAGATATTTTCTTTTACAGAAATCACTTTTTAAGGACTACAACAAACGGCCGGTAGGGACTACAAAGCTTCTTCCTCTTGTGACATCACAAACCCCAAAATTTACATAAACCCCCCCCGAGACACGCAACAAAGGGTGAGGCCATGTTGGGCTGCTTTAGAGAAGAGGAAGAGTTGTTGTATAGAGTGTTGTTGACATGCCGTCATTTTACGCCGGACTGCTTCACAAACGAGGGTCAATTCAACGCTGGATTTGCACAAAAGATTAACATGACGACATGCTAGTCGATGAGTTGAATCAACTCCACAGCAACTACATAAATTTATCCACTAACCATTCAGAAACGTCCAGTTTCATTCTAAAAGTTGTAACTTCTTCCTGAGTCTCTCCATCAGTGTCGACTCCGGTTTGAACAATGTAAGGCTGAACACCGTTACTGACAATCCTCATTTTGGCTGCGTGAGATTCTCCAGCTTTGTTGTTGTTGAGCGACCGAAGCACGAGCTGTTAAAGCTCCGCCCTCTTCTGGAAAGGGGGCCGGGAGCAGCAGCTCATTTGCATTTAAAGGGACACACACAAAAACGGCGTGTTTTTGCTCACACCCAAATAGGGGCAAATTCAACAAGCTATAATAAATGATCTGTGGGGTATTTAGAGCTGAAACTTCACAGACACATTCTGGGGACACCAGAGACTTATATTACATATTTTAAAAGGGCATTATAGGTCCTCTTTAACTTCTTGTTTATTGAACTGTTGTATAAAATTGTGCAGATATTCAGGAAAAAAACAGAATTATGCCATGTTCTTGTGAGATGAATCTTTAACATTAACAGAATGAGAATTAAAAGAAGGTCTTATTTTATAGTTTCATCATTTCCTTACATCATTGCCAGGTAGTTCCTAAAGAAATGCCGCAGGTGCCCAAACTGCCGGAGTCTCTTCTTGTTTTCGGCCACAGTCTTGCCGAGCTCTTCCCAGGCGTGCAGACAGGTCTGAATCTCAGTTCCTACAGCGTTCATCCTCTCTGGACAAACATCTGACAAACGGCTTGCCAGACTCTTCATAGCCCCGACCTCCTCCTTTAACACTCCATATTCAGCCTGGAGAAAGAAAAGACGCCCATGTGTAAGTTCAGAATGGTATACTACCTGTGCTATTTTGGCTGCATAAACCCTAAAAGGAACCATATGCCTTACATATGCAATGCTGGCATCACTGACAGTGTTTCTGAATGTAATTAAAAGTGCTAAAGGCTTAATAAGAATCAAGCCGCTCAGTGTTTCAGATCAAACAGAGATTGTCAGATGCCTTGTGCATGAGCGTCAAACTATTTTAGTATGAGCCATTAGGTCATTTCTTGCGCTTTGGGGTTTCCAGACAGCTGTGTGTGTTTGTGCTCCGCACGCCATTGAGGTTGCGTTGCAAAGCTCCCCACAATGCACAATGCTGCAGTCACAAATTAATCCACTGACACATACAAATACACTTCATAAATGCCTAAAAACTCTGACACAATGGAGTCCTGTGTGGATAATAAAGTCATGTGTGGGCTTACACATCGAGGCTGACTTCATTAACATCTATTGAACAAAACAAGGGTCTGGCTGAGCCTCAGTGGATGTCAAACTTTAACCACAACAGGAAACAGATTCTTGAAACAATGTGCTAAAACAAATGGGAGAAAGTCATTTCCATTAAATCAACACTGCGAGGTCACAGAGTCCCGGCAAACAAGATGCTTCCTGTTCTCATAGGGTGTAAATGCTTTGGATGTGTTATTGTTTTGTAAAAACACTTGGTTGCTGTCTGGAATGATCTTTTTTGAAAAATAAACAACCGCACAAAAAGGTGAATCCCATGAAAACATGTCCAGGTCACATTTCACCACAACAAAATCTGCATGAATAAAACAGCTCTATTTTTAAATTATGCAGCTCTCTAGAATACTCGATTCTGATTGGTCAAACTGTGTAAAAACACACTAAACTGTATTATTATCTGTTATTCCTACATATTTAAGCAAGTTTGATGTCTCATATCACTCCATAGTCTCTTTTGCCTCACAAAATAAAATCATTTCAACAGAATTCCATTGTGATAATAATAATAATAATAAATGTAAAAATATAGCTGCAAGCAGCAATTACCGGGTCAAGCCGAATAAGGGCAGAAAACATGGACATCTGTGTTCATGAGGTTAGGATAATGCTGTATCAGTTAAGGCACTTATAACATAATAACATGGTTTATAACTTCTGAGCAGTAGGTGGCGCTATGACGAAACTTTACATGCACCCTCAAGTCATGCCTGTGATGACATGTACCAAGTTTCGTGTCAATACACAAAACTTTTGCAAAGATACAGCTGCATATCTATTTTGGTGTGCTCGCAGTCAAATTTGTTGACGCAGTATAAAACAACGGTTGGGTTTATCAAAAATCTTTTATTAACTTTTTGTCATGAGTATCTGTAGATGCTACTTACCAAATTTCGTACAAATCGGACAAATTTTGTAGGAAGAGTTCGAAAAAGTGGGTTTTGAATAAAATTCAATATGGCGGATAACAAGTATGGTAGAATATGGCAAATTTGGTATCGTAGAACTTGGCATAAGCCAACAAATCTAATTATGTAAGTTAAATGACAATATGCTGAATTTTTCATATGTTATAAGCATTTTCATAAATTTCATTATAACTCTTGACCACTAGGGGGCGCCTAAAACTTTACAGGTCCTCTCAAGAACATGGCCTCGATGAATCATACAGAGTTTCATAATGATGTATTCATGCATTTGTAAAAGCATTTTATGACAAAATTCAAAATGGCCGACCAAAGAAAACTGGATATCGTTCAACTCGACATTCCTCAGGGAATCTAAGGAGACCATCCTCATGATTTTAGGACAAGGCATTCAAAAGTTATAAGCAAAAATAGCCATTTTTCCTATCTCTGCACCAGTAGGCGCTGTGACAATACTATGCATGTACCCCAAGTCACGCCTGTAATGACATATACCAAGTTTGGTGTCAATTCACCAAATCATTGCGAAGATACAGCATCAACATCATTTTTGCGTGCTCGCCATCAATTTCTTTAATGCGCTATATGAGAACGGATCAATCAAAAATCTTTTTATTAGCTTTTTGCCTGGAGTGTGAGTAGATGCTATTTACCAAATTTCATGCAAATTGGACAAATGCTCTAGGAGGAGTTTGAAAAAGTATTCAAAATGGTGGAAAAATTTTCATGATGGAAATGACGTTTGCATCACAGCAATAAGAGTATGAAGATAAAAATGTGCTTAACTGTCATAAAAAAAATAAGGTAGGAATGCAAAATATCTTACTGGTCCTAAAAACAAGGTGAAATACGAGTCAGGCACGTTCTTGACAGGTTTTATGGGATTCCCCCTAAACACTTTTACTTTGCAACATTTTTCTATGGTAGTCCTGCATTGATGTTCAGAGTACCCGTACCTCCAGCTGGTCCTGGTACTCCTGCAGGCCATCCAGACCGCAGCGATCCGGCTCACACCTCACAGCCATCTCACTCTCCATCTCTAGCACATCTACGGCTAGTTCGGCACAGCGCTGCAGACACTGCTCCACGCGTTCAGACACCATGGCATGCTGGGAAACGAGGAGGAGACGAATAGCACAGAGAATAATGAACGCTTATATTCTCAAAATGCTTTCTTGCCAGGTCTGCCTTAACATAAACATTGAAAAGTTAATCTGATAGAATTAATTTCCAATTCTACACACCCTGGTGAGCAGTTCCTGGATGCTCTGGTCATGTGACTGCGAGCGGCCCCGCTCTCGTGCCGTATCATTGAGCATCTCCACAGCTTCTCTGAGTTCCTTTACAGGGTTTCCAATGGTTTCCATCAGGGGCTCATCATGTCCGCTCCCCGGCAAGCCCAGAAGAGACGGTCCAGAGTCAAGTTCACTGCACAGGGGCTGGAGGAACACAGTACAATATTAGACTTCTGCTTTAACAGCTAGAAAAAACAAAAAAAACAAAAAAAAAACACTGACTACCATTCGTTTCACATTATTATGCAGCTCTCTGGAACACTCAATTCTGATTGGCCGACCATGCCATTCTGATCAAATATTTATATTTAGTATATTATTGTAATAATATTAAACTAAGTATAATTTTAACAATATTTTCATTAATAATAATAATTATTTTTGCATTTAAACATTTAAATTTTATAATACTATTTAAGTAGAATATTATATAAATTTGATAATAGTTTTATTTTATACTTTTATAAATATAAATTTTATAATAATATTATATTAATTAGTTCAAATCAAACAAAAAGTCTGACATTATGCAGCGCTCTAGAATACTTGATTCTGATTGGTCAATCATGCTATTCTGATCAAAAACTTATTTTAAGTATTTTATTGTAATAATATTAAACTAAGTATAATTTTAATAACAAGTTTCATTAATAATAATAATTTTATTAAAATAATAATAATTTTTTTTAAATAATTAAAAAAAAAAAAAATCAACTTTATTCAACAATATCTAGTGATGGGCGATTTCAAAACACTGCTTCATGAAGCTTCGAAGCTTTACCAATCTTTTGTTTTGAATCAGTGGTTCGGAGCGCGTATCAAACTGCCAAAGTCACATGAACCATTGAAATTTTGAAACATTTTGAAACACTTGTGACGTAACGAAGCATCGTTTAATGAAATCATGTGACTTTGGCAGTTTGATACGCGCTCTGAACCACTGATTCAAAACAAAAGATTCGTAAAGGTTCGAAGCTTCATGAAGCAGTGTTTTGAAATCGCCCATCACTAGATATTGTTGAATAAAGTCACTACTTTGTTTTTTTTGGTGCACAAAAAGTATTCTCATCTCTTCATAACATTAAGGTTGAACCACTGTAGTCACATGAACTGTTTTTCAGACTTTAGTACCTTTCTGGGTGTTTGAAAGTGTTAATTATCTTACTGTCAATGGAGGCCTCACTGAGCCATCGGATTTCATCAAAAATATCTTAATTTGTGTTCTGAAGATGAAGGAAGGTCTTACGGGTGTGGAACAACATGAGATTGAGTAATTAATGACAGAAATTTAATAATAATATTATATTAATTAGTTGAAATCAAACAAAAAGGCTGGACTACCATAAGTCTGACATTATGCAGCTCTCTAGAATACTCGATTCTGACTGGTCAATCATGCCATTCTGATAAAACTTTTGTGTATAATGAATGACACTAAACTATTTAATTTGTTAAAGTTATATTTTTGGACTTTTTTGCCTTTATTGGATAGGACAGTCTGTTTAATATCTATGCTAGTTTAATGTTTCATATCTCAGTCTCCAGTCTCCTTCATCTCACATTATAAAATCATTTAAACTCAAATCAATATTTAATGTCCATTTATTCATTTGTTCAAAGTGGTGCAAAGTTCACCTTTTTACTTATTTTAATTGTAATATTGAAAAAATTAGAAATTTTTATAGAAAACTTGACATCAGCATGTTGCTAAACTAACAACATGATACTGTAATAATCATAAAAATACATAGCACACAAATATTGGGTAAAATAACCTATATTTTAATTAGAATAAGTATTTTTACTGATACATTAAGTTATTGAATGAATTCTAATAATATTTATACTAAACTTAGGTTTTAATAAGTATAAGTAACTAAGTATAATTTTAATAATAATAATAATATATTTTTATAATAAAATGTATAAAGTAAATTTGATAATAGTGAATAACAGTTATTTTATAAATATGCATTTTATAATCATATTATATTAATTTATTATTATAAATATAATTTATAAAACATACTAAATTTGCAGCTTATCTTATAGTGTGGATCAGGGATTGTCGTCCCATGTGGGATTCGAACCAGCAACCTTTCTGGTTATCACTAAATCACCTTATATTTTTATGGCACACTTTATCTCTGATGTCCATGACCTTTGCAAACAAGTCTGAAAAGCTGCAATTATCAATGCTAGAAATGAACCGAGCTCAAATGCAACGGCAAAGGTCATGGGTTCGATTCCCAGAGAATGCATGAACTGATCAAATGTACACCTCGCTTTGGATAAAAGCATCTGCCAATCGCATAAATGTAAATGAACTGCAAAAATCAAACCTGTCCCAAGGTGCTGTAGTGACTTTCCTCAAGCTCCACCTTCTCCAGGAACTCCGTGAGCATCCGCGTGTCCTTTAGCTCCGAGCTCTGTTGGGTCAGTGCCATTTGCACACTGCTGAACCTGAAAGAAATACTGATGTTCATACATCTGAACCAGTGTAAGCAACATCTGTCCATCTTGAACTGGCAGCACATACTTCTTCTCCACGTCCTTCAGTCGTGCAGGAAGCAGCTGAGTATGAAGATGTCTTTGTTTGCTCAGATGATCTATTTCCTGTCTGAGGTTCTGTAGCTCCAGTCCTCTGGCCTCCAGCTCCTGCTCCAGCTGACAGCTCTCTTGCTCCGCCACGCTCACGGACTCTGGGTCTCCGGCCAGTGACGCCTGCCTGATTGACAGCTCCACCGCCTCCAGCCACGCCTCCAGACTGGCCAAAGCCTGCAGCATCCGCACCACCTGCCAATCACAATCGAACACAAAGCTGCTGTGGTCTGTCTGGTCACATTTTTATACTGTAAATATGCATTACAAATCACAAATACACTGATGAGGCAGAGCAGACTTATGTTTTATAATTTGCTATATTGCATTGTGGGATAGAATACTCCATACAAGTTGTTCTGATTGTATACTACACAATGTAGGGATATACACAGATCAGGCAAAACATTATGACCACCTTCCTAATATTGTGTTGGTCATCATGATTGATCATACTTCCTTTATCACACTGGAAATGGATTCTCAGTGTTGTTTCAGGGATCCAGTACTCCACACAGTGTGCTCTAGTTGTGCATTCTGGCAAATGTAGTAGGTTATCTGGGCATTTCTTGCATGCTAAGCATATGACATATTATGCTCAGTATACATAGTGCATACTACTTCCTTTCACAAACAGAAGGTATGTCATTCTAAACATTCAAAGAAACACTAGATATACATGTACCCTGTAGTTGAGCTCCTCTGACACCTTCAGGACCAGTCCATTCCTCTCATGTCTTCTCTTCAGCTCGTCCCACAGGACCTCCAGCTGACTCAGAAACTCCTGGATCTTGACGCTGCCGGGATGCTGAGCCCTCACCAGACTGTGACCCTCCTGGATGGAAACAAATGCTCTATTCATCTCCTCATGGCTATGGTCAATCTAGCCCTTTGAAAAAGCAGCTAGCTTCTCTACAAGTTCCTGACAAAATGCAGCTAATTATACTCAAGCTATATTACTTTTTTTTTGATAAATATAAACAATATTAAAAAGAAACAGAACAGTATTTAATATATACAAAAACACTGAAGATTTCATTTCATTAGGAGGTAACAGCTTTTATTCTTTTTTACAAAATAACTTAAATCATGTTTAATTTCCTTTAATTTGCATTATCAATGGACAAAAACAACCCCAGGCATCATAAAGTCAGAGTTAGATGAAGTATCTATGCACACTTGTTGCGTAAATCCAGCGAACATTACTGCGCTAACACACTCTGACAGCTGCGCTCACCTTCTTGACCAGCTCTATCCTGGCTCTGTTGGACAGGATATCCTGTTCCAGTGAGGCCTGACGCCTCTTGGCTGCGTCAAAACCGTTCGGTCCGGCCAAGCTGCAAATTTGAGTAGCCATCGCAACGCTGTCTTTGAGCCAGGAGAGAGTCTGTGGAAAACACAAAGAGAACATGAACACATAACACCGACAGCTGCCTCCTCCCTATATAGGCAACAGTCTTCCTCACATAAAGTGAACAGAAGACGACTGACTTAATGATTCCAATAGTTTGACATTAGCATGTTGCTAAGCTAACAACACGATACTCTATTAATTATAAGACACAGCACACACAATTATGTGTGTAATAGTGTTGTCACGGTACCAAAATTCCAGTAGTCGGTACCAATACCAGTAAAATTTTACAGTTCTCGGTACCGATTTCGGTACCACAGGAAAAACTTTAAATATTTTACTATTTTATTTAACTAGTCTATTTTTAAAAACATATTAAATATGATGGTAATCATACATATAAATATTTGGAGCGTGTGTATGTTTGTGTGTGTATATAAATAAATTTTGAAATATAAAAAAAAATAAACAAATGATCAAACATCCATTTTGAAACAGACGTGCGTGTTTATTTGAGCTATTCCTTCAGTGAAACGACACACTACAGCCTGTAAAACGATGAAATAAATATCGTAAATAATGGTAACCTAATAAGAAAGCTAAATATTATTTTAAAAAACATTCGTTTTTTATTTCCAGGGACACGAGCATAATATCTTCATGTTATCTCCTGATGTTACAAGCAGCTGACACTTGTTGTAAAAGGTCTGAAGAGCGAGTTTTATCTTCACACATTCAGGCTATGTTTGATTTTGCGCTGCCAGAAAAAAGGGAAACTAAAAAAATCACCAGAGTGTGAAATGCGCTATACAAATAAACTTGACTATTAAAGAAATGCTGGTATCGTCACATTTTCAAAATTACAGTACCGACTTGGTACCAAAGTACCGGTACTTTTGACAACACTAGTGTGTAATACCCTATATTTACCACTAGAACAACTATTTTTAAATGATACTTTATATAAGATATTATAATAGCTAATTCTAATAATATATCTTTTAAATCAAATTGATCAATTTATTGTAATATTAAACTAAGTATTAATTTAATAATAGCAATTTTCATTATGATTAATGACTATTAATAATTATTACATATGATAATTATATTAATTTTTCATTAATTTAAATATAATTTATATTTATTATATAAATGATATAAATGTTATATATATTATATAAATAATATAATATTTATTTACACACACGTTAATATAAATATAAATTATGTTTATGAGTTACTTTAATTAATTATTAATAGAAATTTGATAATATTGTTACATTAAATAAGTGTTAATATTATAAATTACATATTAATTTTATATGTAATATAAATTATATATATAATTTCAAAAAGTCTGATTTCTAATTGATATTAATATTAATAATATTAAACTAAGTATTTTAATAATAGTAATTTTGTATCATTAATAATGAATATTAAATATGACAATTATATACATTTTATCAGTATAATAGAAATTAGTATTATATATATATATATATATATATAGTCAAACCAAAAATGATTCAGACATTTTTTATATTTTTGATATATTTTTACTAGTGGGTTCAGGACACTACAGTTCATTTCTGTAAGTGAGGATAGCAAAATAAAGTAAACTGTGACATATTATACCCAAAAATTCTTCATACAGTGGACTACCAGTAAAACTGATAAAAATTTAGAACTAAAAATTATTCAGACACTTTGACCTGACCATGTTTTGCTTAAGTGTTATCTGACATAATTAAGATTAATTTTTTTCTGACACAGTTTAACTCTGAGATCTTGTCATATTTTATTACCATTTTTTAAACTATAGTGAATAAACTGTAATAATGAATGAAATGTTGGAGGTGTCTGAATACATTTTGGTTTGACTGTATATATATATATATATATATATATATATATATATATATATATATATATAATTTAACTGTCTGATTTATAATTAATATTATTAATTAATTAATATTAATGAATTTCATGCCTGATTCATCCACCATGAAGAAAGTATCTTTGAAGCCAGCTTAATGTTCTCAGTCTCTTGGAACAGAACTGAGGTGTCACATTCCATGAAAAAAATAGCAAGACATATTTCCAACACAAAGAGAGAAGAAACCCTTATTTAGACCTGGCTGACCTCTGAACCGCTGGCTACTCGGCCCAGACAGGGTTCAGAACCCGCGGGCTGGGTCTTCAAGCCAGAACAATTCCTGGAAGTCAGATACACTAGCAGAGACCGACACTGGTGTCAAACAAACACGCAAACCTCAACCAATTAGCAAAGACCCATCCATCAATCTTTCATGAGTTTATTTTGGTGGAATCCAAACTCTCAGCTGAACCGCAGTGAAAGGATGTCGGCTGGAGAAGCTTCCCTGTTCTGTCCGATTGGACACAGTTGGTCTGTTCGAAGCATAAACGATTGTGTAAGGATTGTGTAATGCTACAGTAATAAATGGGCACCTTGTCTGCAGAAACGGTGAACTTCTGGAGTTGCGAGTGGAGTGGTGGGTGGGCGATGGACTCGGGCCTCGACGCGTTCCCGCTGTAAAGCCAAACACAGGACCTCTATTTAACATGCTTTTCTAATTTGCATGTGTTCAAAAATGTTCCGAAGAGAAAAACACAAGACACGGCCATGCTAAATGTCACCTTTCAGTGGCTGTCTGGAGTTTGACGATGATATCTCTGGCACAGGCACGTGCTGGGATCTCTCCGGCATCTTGGCTGTCTGAAGGCTTCCCGTAGCGCTCGTCGTCTCTCCCACCCTGTGAAGTCAAGTCAGCTTTATTTATATAGTGCTTTAAACAATAAAGATGGTTTCAAAGCAGCTTCACAGTAATAAACAGGAAAATAACAGAATCAATAACTATGTTTCGCATCACAAACAAGAGATGGAAACGCCCAATTTCGAAAAAAAAAAATCTCTTAATTCGCAATTTTTATGCTCGCTTCAGGTGGTTTATGTGCATTGTGCACCTGCCTATAGGCGCATATTACTAACGCACTCTTTAAATAAAAAAAAAATATTGCGGCATTGACTTTAGACCAGGTTTCAGTTGGTTAATGGCGCAGTCTATTTTTAGTTGCCTCAAAATAGCAACATGCCAACAATGCGCCTGAACACACCTCGTTTTCAGACCAGCACGCCCATGGGCGAACAGATGGGCGCGGGTGCATTAAACAACGTGGCGCTGGACGTGAAAATAATAACTGCGTCGGGCTGAAACTGGCAAAAAACACTTGCGATGCACCTGGTGTCGTATGATAGGCCCCAATGTGTCTTTTTAAACTAGGGCTGTTAGTCAACTATTAGTTGTTCATTTAAGCGATTAGTTGACTAATCACACGTGTATATTAATAAGCCATATAAATCTTAATAATACTCCTTTAATATATACATAGTCTAATCAGTGCTCAAGCCATATGCAAGTTTTATATGGATTACATAACCTGAGAATATTTGTTTCCAACTTGAATTTGGATGACAATCGCTTGACTTTTCAAGCTTTCTATAGATGATGGCAGGAAGCGTATCCTGTTTGTTTTCTTTATTTTACAAAGGCACAACGTTGATGCTGTTTTACCAGGCTGCAGAGGAAAGCTTTCAGTGTGAGAATGAGCACATAAAAGCATTACTTAGCATGTTAGCATCAGATTAGCATGCTAAGCTAACTTAATGCTAATGTAGCTTATGGTTAACCTGATAGCTGAAGAGCCACATTAGAAAGAATGGCAACTGGTTAGCATGCTAACCAATTAGCACGCTAAGCTAACTAGAATAAGACAACAAACAAAGGCAGGGTCAACTTTGGACAGATATTTCTCGGGAACGGTAGCGAATATCAAAAATCTGTTCAGTCTTTTCTGTGCGGCTCAGTCCAAAGATAATCTGAGCCACATTTGGACAAAATTGGGCAAAATTTGTAGGAATAGCGAAAAAACGTTTTCATTTACTTCAATATGCCGGGCAGTGACATTGTTGGAAAGTGTTTTCTTTATTTTACAAAAGCACAATGTTTTCGTTATTGTGAGTTTACACAAATAAAAGTAAAAGGGTATAAAGTACTCTTTACAGTTTCGAATGATGATTTACTCTTATCTGTTTGACCAAAAATGACTGCGTATTTTAAGTTGTTTCTGCTGTTATTAGGAAAAAATGCAAGTGATCACACTGGCGCATCCATGTCATACAGTAAAGCGCGCTATACTTCAGCTTCCACACTCCCCACAAACAGTTGGATATGCGACTAATAATAGCGCATATTTATCTATTTTATTAGATAAACCAAATAGAACATATTAATGAGCTTTAATTGCTTATACATAGCCTAATCAGCACTCAAGCGCATGCATAAAGCTTGCGCCAGTGCAATGAATCGGTTCATTTATAAATAGACATTTCAAGCTTTCAATAGATGTATTTTGCATGTCTGTGAGTAAAGTTCACGCTGAGTTTCGGTTTATTTTTTGACTATCTCCAGTGTACACAAATAAAATGAGTCAGTTTCAAATTATGCATTGGCTACTCTTGATATAAGACCAAAACTGACGGAATATTTTAAGTTAAATGCAAGTGATCGCGCCGGCGCCTGCATTAAGCGAGCTACAATTTAGCTTCCACACCCCCACATAAACACTTGGGTATGCACACATTTATCTAGGTTAACCATAGAGTAAGCAGCCTAGTAAAGTTGCTTCTACTTACATGTTTCAATTGATAAGCCATATTTGAGGTTGATGGATGATTGGACATTTGGATTTTCTGCCCGACATACTGTAATTACACAAGGACCCGCCGTTAACGATCTGTCCCTCACAGACTGCGTGACTTCGCCACCAGTTTTTTTTTCTGCGACTAACCAGTAATACTAAAATTTTTGGTTGACTAAGCCTATTTTAAACCCAACTAAGCAAGCCAAATGCGACAGTGGCAAGAACCCAAACTCCCTGTGAAGGAAAACACGAGGTGCGTGTTCATCTAGCAGACATTGATGTGTTTAAACAGCTACAATGGATCCTTGTGTGTGCTTGTTTAAAACACGGTGGTCCGTCGTGATATTGATGTGTCACTGAACTGCGTGGTTGGCTGGGTAACCTGAGTTTGAATATCAGCGTGCGGTTGGAGGTGCGGACAGTGTGGATGTAATCCCAGAAAGAAAGGGAATACTTTTTTTTCTGGAAAGTTACAGTAAGCAGCTGTTAAACAGGCTCCAGCATCACAGGAGGAAGCCAACACGGGAAAATAATTATTCTCTCACTCGCCATCATGTCTTGAGTAGAAGGTCACAAACTCTGTTCAGGCTGCGCTGCTTTTTCACGTACATTACATCAACAATAAACAACATGATACTATAATAATAATAACATCACATGATGTTGAAAATTCAGCTTTGCATCACAAGAATAAAATTACATTTTACAATATATTCAAATAGAAAACAGCTATTTTAAAATTGTAATAATACAGTTTTACTATTTCTTTCTTCCATGAAACACAAAATGAGACCAAATCTTGATCTTGTTCTATACAATGAAAGTGAAAGAGGACAGATGACAAAAGGCACCATAAAGTAGCATATACGCTCTCAAAACTCATTCATATGTCCACATATATTTCAATTTGGCACTTAGCAATCTGTAATATATCCAAGTACCAATGATGTAATTAACATAAAACCTTGTGTGATGCACCTTTAAAGGGGTCATGAACTGCATTGTTTTGTTTTATAATGTTTCCTGGGATGCACTTACACTATTAGTATGATTTTTACATCAAAAATGGTCATAATTTAGAAATAAAAGGCATTTTTCCTACCCTGATTTTAGCCCTCTGATTTGAACGCTCTGTTTTAAGGGGCGTGTCTGCTGTGAGACTTCAGTGTAAACGCCCACTGCTGTGATTTGCTGATATCTTTGCATATGAAATAATTTAGTATTACATGTGGAACTCTTGAAAACTTTTAGCATGTTTTTATTATTACAGCTCTCTAGGTTAACTAATCATGTAAAGTGTTGATTATATTTAGATTATAGATCGTGGCATGAAAGGTTGCAGTGGAGAACATTGTAGTCGATCACAGACATGTTGTTGAGCTCATGAAAGCAGTGATCTCGTCATTGAAACTTTGAATTCTGCACACTAACGAATGCTTTCATCATAACTAACAGTGCAAACTCAATGTAAATAAGAGATTTGTCTATTATTAGGGGCGTTTTGTCACAAGTCCAGAACTCAGTCACTGATAAACTCACGCTGTTTGATTGACAGCTCCAGTGATTGTAAAGGAAGCGTTCTTTAATCGCTTTCTTTTTATAATTTAATCACAGTTTAAATAACAGATTATTTTCATCCTACTAAGAGAAACAACGTGAAGTTGAGCGTTTAGTCACTGGTTTGATTTACTGACACACAGACAAAGATCATCTGACTGTACATGAATCATTAATATCAGATCAGGCATTAGAATGAACACAGTTACTGACATGTTGTTGCATTACTGTCGAGTTTATATCGGAAAAGTCTGTTTGCAAAGCCTGCGCCGAAATGCATTTGATTTACCAAAGAATCCACAGTGAAATGTACCGAATACAAATAAATAAAGCTCAACTGAGACATTCACATTGTTGAAAATAAATAACCATATTCCTGCATTAGGATCCTTTGAAAGGTAATGTTATTTTAGTCCTGTATCGCTCTTCTCTCGTCCTCATCTAACACACCAGTAGGCGGGGCTAACGTTGCAATGAAGAAGTAGGCGTTGATGTTCTTTTGCATAGGAATATAATAAGATACCTCTTATATATCAAAAGCTCAAGGAAAATTAGATTTCTCAGTTCATGACGTATTTGAATGCAAATGAGAATGTAATGCAAAAGAGATCTGAAAACAAGACTTTCTGTGTATAATGATTTAAATGCAATTATTTAAATTTCAATGACTTGGTATATCATGGAGTATTTTCATGGAGCTTTTTTTGGTCATTTTTGGAGCTTGAGGTCTCATTTTGTGTTGTGCTAGAGAGCAAGTTGACTGAGGATGGAAACCCAAAGCCCCAGTTTCAATCCAGCTGGAATTTTACATTTAAATCATGCATTTGTGCAATTAAATATGCCAATCCCATTTCTATTGCAAACAGAAGACAAATATTTTCTAAAAAAGATGCTATGAACACTTAAAGTTTTTGATCAGGACACGGAGGGTGAAAATTAAAACAGAAACATTTGCACAATAATAACTTGCTGGAAAACAAAAATCAAGCAACACTTCAACAGTGCTTTCACCCAGACAAAATGGGTTTTCATGCACGGCACCCCATAGGCCCGTTTTTTTGCTTTATGGCAGCATATGAACCAGAGCTAGGCTTTCTCTGATTATGAGCTCAGGATGAATGAGTCAGAGTTTGGGAGAGAGAAACGCATGATGCCTGAGAGAAAGAAAGAAACAGTCGCCTGAGAAAGTGCCATTTGGAGCGCGCAGCAAATTTACAAGGCTTAATAGCATTTATAAACACGCCACTCAAGGAGTGGAAGCCTCGAGTTTAATCACACAACGGCACGTTATCATGCTATTCGTGAGCGTGAAGTGCTCGAGTAACACGCGCGGCGTAATTACATACTGCATAACCATTACGGACGTCTCCTTTCCACATGCTCACTTCAAAAAACTCCAGCACCTTTCCTCCATGATGAAACGTAAGGAATTGTGAATTATGTCACAGCCAGCTCTCGAATGGCTTTCTCTGCCCGTTCCCAGCGCTGATGCCAATTAGCGCTTGAGTTTTTGCTCGTATTTCATCAGCTCTCTCTCTCTCTCTCTCTCTCTCTCTATCTTTCAAGACCTCCGTTTCAGTGTAAAGTTGTGGAGTGATGTCAGCCAATTGCTCTCGTAGCATCTGGGAGCCATTAGTCAGAAATACAGGCCTCTTCATCATATTTACCTCACGTCACTAAACAAGAAGTTTGGTTATACATACACACAAACTCACATATGCTCACCAACGGATAGATGCTGTGCCTCATAACGTGTAACTATATTCATTCAGATAAAAACAAAAAAAACAAAAAAAAAAACAGCTTAAACTAACCAAGGTTAGTTTGGTTGTGTTTGGGCACAAAGTTTTTTGTTGAGTATCATATTTGATACATCAGGTTTTTATGGCTCATATAGTATGATACACTGATCAGGCATAACATTATGAGCACTGACAGGTAAAGCGAACAGCACGGATTATCTCTTCATCACGGCACCTGTTAGTGGGTGGATATATTAGGCAGCAAGTGAACATTTTGACCTCAAAGTTGATGTGTTAGAAGCAGGAAAAATGGGCAAGCGTAAGGATTTGAGCGAGTTTGACAAGGGCCAAAATGTGATGGCTAGACAACTGGGTCAGAGTATCTCCAAAACTGCAGCTCTTGTGGGGTGTTCCCGGTCTGCAGTGGTCAGAATCTATCAAAAGTGCTCCAAGGAAGGAACAGTGGTGAACCGGCGACAGGGTCATGGGCGGCCAAGGTGGGGAGCGAAGGCTGACCCGTGTGGTCCGATCCAACAGACGAGCTACTGTAGCTCAAATTGCTCAAGAAGTTAATGCTGGTTCTGATAGAAAGGTGTCAGAATACACAGTGCATTGCAGTTTGTTGCGTATGGGGCTGCATAGCCGCAGACCAGTCATGCTGACCCCTGTACACCGCCGAAAGCGCCAACAGTGGACACGTGAGCATCAGAACTGGACCACGGAGCAATGGAAGAAGGTGGCCTGGTCTGTTTTCTAAGGCTCAAAATATAGCTATAGTGGTGGGTATTAGCACAAACTGTCTCTTTCTACAGACATTTTTCTCTTTTAATTCAACTGCAGTCATGATAAAACAACAGTTTGAAGAGAATCTTACTAAGAAAGTTGAGCATGCACAACGAGACACTTGAAGTGTATTACTCAAGCATTTGTGTGTTTGTGAGAGCCGTTCAGTTAGAAGCATTTGGACCGGTGGTGCCATCTGGCATCTCGCTAGTTTTGGGGATTTGAGTCTTCCAGTAAAAGTCTCCATAAAGAGTAATGAGTGCGGCTCCCATACACGATACACCCAGGTAACCTCTGTTACCAGCACTGACACAAGTGGCCATTGTTTCAAGCCTGGTTCAGACAGAATATCGCCGGCATTGTGCCAATGAAACCAAAGCCAGAGAACCACCTGATGCAACGCTTATGTTGGGATCTAACGATTAAAAGTCAAAAAACAAAGCTAGGTCCACCTGGACGAAACGGCTCATGTTTTACTGGAAATTACTCTTCATTTTTGGCAGTATCAGTTTAAGTACATCCATGAAATATTGAGAAAAAGAAGTTCTGCATGTAAAATACCACTGCAATGGTGATGATCAGATGGTACTTAAAGTGTACCATGGTTTATATCAAAGTAATACCATGGTGTTTTGGACATGTAAAAATGAATTTCAGTGCCATATTAAATTTCAAAGTACCACAGTATTATCATTTGATGCCATAACTGTAACGTGGTACAAGATTTTGTAAGAATATTTTGTATATATTTCTGGACCATTTCATCCAGATCCATCCCTATAGCTTCGTTTTTGACTAGTTTTAATTATTAAATGCATATAAAATAGCAGTTATTTGGAGATTTACCATGGTAGTACTATGGTATTCTTCAAAAAGTTTATGTATACAAATATATCACATATATTTAATATTTATTTTATCACATGATCCATTCTAATATACTGATTTACTGCACAAGAAACATCTAATATGTTTTATATAGTATATGTTTTTTCAGGATTATTTAAAAAAAAGTTTATTTAAAATATAGAAATCTTTTGTAACAATATAAATGTTTTTATGTCACTTTTGATCAATTTAATGCATCCTTGCTGAATAAAAGTATTAATTTCATTTAAAAAAAAACTGAGAAAGGAAGGAGAAACATCCAAGATAATCATACTGCACACACTGAAGCTCTTCTTTAGTGCTAATGGCCTGTAATATAACAAATGGTTTAAGTTATTAATCCAATGCTTGTTTTCCTCTATTTTCTGCACGTACATCCAAAAGATGTTATTTCAGCCATAATGTCAGAGGATATGAAAACTTCTAGATTTGGGAGTTTTGAGAGAGTCCTGGCTGCCTGTTTTTGCCCTCGTAGCACAATCGAAGCGCGTCATACTTCATGGAAACGTCTGGATCTGTTGTGCCAGTGTCAATATCACCTTGAAAAGCTTTTCCTGAATGTGGTGTCTCACAGACAACGGGGCTTTGTTAGATAGACAGGATGTCATAAAATAAATGACAGAAGCTGACTCATTTACATCCCATCCAAACCAACAAGCAGGAAAAGAGGAGCCTTACATTTTGCCCACTTAAATAACTGCACCATCATCCGTGGAGTGAAGCGAGTGTATTTGTGTGGCTGAAAGACTCAATGTGTCAGAGGTCATTTACAATCAAAACTCTAGCGACTGCTGCACAGAATCAGCTCTATGCTAGAGGAGTTAACACTTGCTCATGTTTAGCGTCTGTTACGTAATCGTGGCAAGTGCTGATCGCCCTTTCTGCGTCAAGCAGTAAAAACGAAGGTCAATTCAACACTGGATTTGCACAAAAGATTAACATGACGGCACATGCTAGTGGATGAGTTGAATCAACTCCACAGCAACTACATAAATTTATCCACTAACCATTCAGAAACGTCCTAAAAGTTGTAACTTTTTCCTGAGTCTCTCCATCAGTGTCGACTCCGGTTTGAACAATGTAAGGCTGAACACCGTTACTGACAATCCTCATTTTGTCTGCGTGAGATTCTCCAGCTTTTTTTTGTTGTTGAGCAACCAAAGCGCGAGCTGTTAAAGCTCCGCCCTCTTCTGGAAAGGGGGTGGGAGCAGCATCTCATTTGCATTTAAAGGGACACACACAAAAACGGCGTGTTTTTGCTCACACCCAAATAGGGGCAAATTTGACAAGCTATAATAAATGATCTGTGGGGTATTTTGAGCTGAAACTTCACAGACACATTCTGGGGACACCAGAGACTTATATTACATCTTGTGAAAGGGGCATTATAGGTCCCCTTTAAAGTGAAATGCTTCGGTATCATTTATGCATTTCCGCTCAGCAAGAGTAACAAAAAAAGGAAGAAAAGAAAAACAAGCACACATAAGAAAGTAAGAGAATATACTTGTACAATTATAACAGAATCAAAGCTGCATACCGTAAACCCCTTCAGGCGATTTTGTTCCTCTTTAACCTCCTTTCCCATAATTCTGTGTGGGTCTGTTCCCACGCTGCCGGGCGTCTCTTGGCTC
This sequence comes from Ctenopharyngodon idella, assembly GCF_019924925.1. Lineage (NCBI taxonomy): Eukaryota > Metazoa > Chordata > Actinopteri > Cypriniformes > Xenocyprididae > Ctenopharyngodon > Ctenopharyngodon idella. The sequence continues at coordinate 22,361,712 of NC_067232.1, forward strand.
GAGGTTTCAGGGTCACTGCCTTCCCTGGTTAACGAGGGGGTGGAGGGTAGTTGAGCTGCCTTTTCGTTCCTACAAACACAAACACTCAGCCATCAAATCAACCTGCCAACTGCACCGGAGGCCGAAGCCAAGAACACAGAAGCACAATTCCTGATTCTAATTATGTCGACGGTGGATTCTCATTTACTGTCACTCTATGGAGATTTAATATAGTGACTGTGAGCGACCGATGATAGCCGATTACACATCTGGTATTTGTAACTTCCAAAATATTTTCAAAACAGCCACTAAGATGGATGACTAAACACGCTACATCATGTCTTAAAATAAATACACACATGGGAATAACCAGATTCAAGGGATTTAAAGCATGAAATGCTAAGCTTTTGGTGGATAAAGCACACATGCATACATACATGCATATATTTGGGTCATTGACGAATAAGGTTTTTAAAAGTGTAATGGAGATATAATTAATTTTTAAGTTTCATTAAGTGTTAATGATATTATGTGGTATAATCAATTAACACTGCTTTTGTCATTTTTTACAAGATGGACAAAATTTGTCACCAAAAAAGTCATTCGGTTTAACCAAAATTTCGGTTTTACCGAATGACACTTTTGGTTATATCGAATGACGATATTTTCAAACAATGCTAACAGGCTGATATCTAGCTAGCTAGCAAAAGGACAATCAAACATTTTATATTTAGTACAAGTTTTTAAAATATTACAACATTTTCCATGTTTTATAGCGGTTGTACCGAATGACCTGATGTTTCAGGACATGCGTATGATCAAGTGAAAACATGAATTTTTCAAATAGTTAAGAGAGAGTTAGTTACTTTGCTTCATGACCATGTGGTCCTTTGAAGGTGTCTGAATGATGTCACATCCTGTCACATGATATTGACCACATGACTTGATCCAAAATGTTCCCTTTATATTGGTTACTCCGAATGACATCAATGAAATTCATTTTTCCAGACATTCTTTCTCACAACAGAGCAACAAGTTCTACATATAATTTTAACACCATTTTGCACTATGTTGATATATGATGTTATAAAATCATGGCAGAATAAAAAATATATACATTTATTACATTTTAATTGAATAATTAAATGGCTGTATTGGCCTTTGGACGGTTAAACCGAATGACCTTTTGAAATCTTTAAATGTAGCAAAATATAATTAAAACTTTTTGGATTCAATAAAAGAGATCTAGTTGTGCTACCTTACATACTTTGGATGTCATATCTTTGTGTTTTATTATTATTAAGGCCTTTGGACAAAAAAAATGACCCGTCACGTCATTGGCCCATACACAAAATTATAATATAAGTATCATCAGCAAACAACAGGCTCTCGGAAAGGAGGGATGTAGAGAGACTGAATCATCAGACGAGTCATTTGAGAATCATTAAAAAATGTGGTGATGTGCAATGTATATTATGAGAAAATGAAAGCATTTTTTGACATTTGATGCATGTAAACCTGTTATAGGAGACCTCCAAAACAAAATGAAGAACCTTTAAAATAGCATTATTAATGCTGGGACAATACTATCGATGCATTGCGATTCATGGATTGTTTCTGATATTTTCCAAATGCATCGTAAATTGATTCTGAGCTTTGTTTTTAACAGCAGATGCCGCTCTAGGCTAGTTTTTAACCGCACGCTCAAATGCTCACGAAGAAGAGCGCTCGTGCATTTGGCTGAGTCTGACAAAGTATTTGCATTATTATGTATTTATGACGCGAGATTAATGTAAACAGCCCACTGCAAACACCCCTGTACTTCGCTTCAACCTTTTCGAACTTTATGAATGATTATTTTATAGAAGGTTCAATTTGTGTGTGTAAGGAATTGGAAGGAAGCAGAGTACGGAAACTAAGCTCAGAATCGATTCGAGAGAGAATCGCGATGCATTTGGAAAATCTTAGAATCGATCCAGAAACATTTCTCGATTCACAATGTAAATAATAAATAATGTATTGTCCCAGCCCTAAGCATAATAGGGGCACTTTAAGACGCTCCAAACGACAGATTTGAGAATATGGTTGAGATGGCGAATATGAGCCAGATGCTGAATGTACTGGGGAAATAAGCTCTGACGATGACAGTGATGATGGTAAAGAGCATCAGCTCAAATTGAACCCTTCTAAGTACCAAAAGGTAACGAAATATGCTTTATTTTATTCTTTTGTAAAAATATCAGGAGAGTTTTATACTATTGGAGCGGTTAGAGATCCATCCATGATAGCTTTAGATCCAGGTCGCTAAAGACTAATAATAATATAATGTTATATAATATATATATTAATAATCGCACAGAGTAACTCCACTGTCTTTATTAATTTCCCTCAGAAACGTTCCACTCAACGGTGAACTTCTACTCTGTTCACAGAACAGAGCGAGCTGCTTGTGTATTATTTTACCATTAGCAACTTTTGCCATGAATTCATCTTGATTAAACATCTGCATTGCCCAAATAAACTCTTATGCATTTAATATAAGGAATAAATTCCTCTAATTACAGGGATAAACCTACTTCATCCTCAACCAAAGACATAAGGAGGAGATGGCAATCTTTCCACAGTAAGCACATTATTTATTATGACTAACTGGGCTCGAGAGCAGGAATCGCAGACTTTTAGACCTCAAACGACGATGAAATCAATACGGACGCCTTAGATGATGGAGCAATAAAATGCAAAACAAGCTCAAACTTGGATTCAGTGGCAAAATTGCAACAAACAAACAAACAAAAGACAATTTCCAAACAAAATGTGATATTAAACGGCTTGTTTTGGTGTTTAGTGTTATAAAACATTGCGTTACTTGGTGGGAAAAATTCTGATTGGTAATAGCTGACATTATGAAAGTAAGCACACATTTTTTATATGCATCTAATTATCATTTGGAAACATTTTCCCTGGCTGTGCACCATGCGGTTGGTGGAGGGGAATACAGATGCAACAAAAACAGGATTGTGGAAAGCGCCTTCGGCTCTGTGGAAAGCCCGCAGTTTGCCCATTAAGGAGGGAAATGGCTTGTGTCCCCGAGAGGACACCATAGGGCTTGTGCGGTTTATAGTTTGAGTTACCTGAGAGTCTTCTGGAGGACGGCCCAGCAGTCTTTTAACTCACTCTGCTTCTGTGTGACCCGGGCCGCCAGCGCCGGGTGCAGGTTGGATAGCTGGGAAACGGTCACATCCAGCATCTGAAACCACACAGAAAGACACAGGAAAACAAACACGGGCGTCAGGATGGTGTTTGACAGACAGTTGGACAGTGAACTAAAGCATTTAGGGCACAGCCGCTCGTGTAGCTATAATGGGATATGAATTTTGGATCGCACACCATGATTTGACTGGCAATGTCCCGAATTTCCCCGTCTCTGCCGTTTTCCACTCCATTGCTTGGAGAGAGGCTTTTTCTCTGGATGAAAAGATAAAAAAAGGAGCAAAACCATAAATAACATTATTGGATTACATCAGCATCTCAATATTCAGTGCAGCAGCGGGGTGTATATTCATATCAAAGGACACGTTGAGGCAGAATGGCACAGATACTGGCTTTCCTGTGGGGTTTGAACAGAAATAGGACTGCTGATGGAGCTAAGGAAAATTATTACCATGTTATTGATGGAACAGACGACATTATCTGCCTGCTGGTAGAAGGATGAGACTTCGAGGGCAAGCTGAAGATTCTCGTGATATTCTTTCAAGTGCGACTGGGCCTTTAGCCACCTAGGTATTTGACAAATAATAATGAGAAGGAAAAAAAAATATATAAATATATGTAAATATATATATATACATATATACACACAACAGTTCTTTCTGGTTCTCAAATCTGATTGGCTGAGAGCGGTGCGATATTCTAGTGATAACAGCACTCCTACCTTTTCACCGTTTGTATCACTCCGCTTGAAGCGACGGTCATGGCGGCTGAGCAAATCCACCGTATTTTTATTTTATTTTTTTTTACAAATACTACACTTGTTGTACCACGAACTGTAGTTTTAAGAGTTTTTTTAGGCGAGAATGTAGTTTAGACCTGAAATATGTGACTCATATTTACTCATAGCGCCTATTTAACGATTTGTTTAGACATTTTCGGAGATGCGAGCTCCTGGCCGTCAGCAGCCATTCAGTGCTCGAGTACCCGCCGAGAACAGCTTCATCTCGGCCAGTGCTTCGGGGATTTGCCGCTGACTATTATAGTGGTTAAACATGAGATATAATTCATTTTGGGTACATAAAACGGGCAATCTTTGGTCTTATTAATCTATTACTTGTTCCTGAGCAAATCGAATTGGGCTATGTTAAATTTAATAATTTAATATTAAGGCTATATTTAACTTGCATCCTGTAGAGCACTGCTTTTGTACGTTTGACTGAATTGTACAATTGTGTTTATTTCCTGTTGTCATTTATAATGGCTATTGTTGTTAATTTAAATATTGTTGTTCAATAAATATTATTTTATATAAATATTATGTTTTATTTGCTATTGAGAGAGGGTCTGTTAGTGCGTAATATGGATTGAGTGAAAGTTACATTAATACGCCATTAGATGGCGGCAAACTTTATGAGTGATTGAAATTGAAAGGGACTTTTGTAAACAAAGGACATTGTTTTAGCGCTGTATGTTATGGAACATTTCCTTAACTGTAAAAAGGACAAATACAAAGATCGCTTTCCTCATCGGACATTCAAACAGATTTTTATAATGGATATAATATTATGGACATCGACCTAAAGAATGAATGTTATATCAGACACAGGTAATGCTCGCTCACGATCTCTCTTGCTGTTTCTCAATACTGTACAAAATACAATGAGTTTCAATGAAGCGACTCAACATTCCTTCGTTACTAGTTCTAAAGTGACGTTTTAGAATTAGTAGCGGAGGCTTGATCAAACTGTCAACTTGAGATTTGAATCCGTGGCGGAAGGAAGTAGTTCTGCACAAAAGAGGGTTTTAAAGACACTCTTATTTATTTACACACTTGTGCCGTCGAACTGTTGTATAAATGCAATATCACACTCGTAGCCATGCGATATGGCTGTATATCAGCATGCTGTGATTTCCTACGGCCGAATCACAGCCGTGCTGATATACAGCCAATACGAGTGGCTACGAGTGTGATATTGCTCATTTATATATATATAAAATAATAATCTACTATAATAATTGATTTTAAAACATTTGTACAATAAAAAACGACTCTAAAGGTCTGCAATCATGTTTTTAAGTATTATTATTATGTGCACTAACATTTTGTTGATGTGTTTTCTTCGGGTTGAGATGGTCTTTCCTTCAGTCTTTCCCTGTTTTTCCAGTCTGAGAGCCATATGATTGATCTCCTCATGAAGATTATGATAGAGCTGTTCATCCTGAAAGAAAGTTAAGCAAGATTTCTTGAGCTCTAATGACCTTAGATTTAACCCAGCCACATTTTTACCAGGTGCTTGGATCACATTTTTGCCAATTTTGGTCTAACATTCCCAACCCTAGAAGTACAAATGGCTGTTTCAATTGGCTTGAAGGATGTTAGTGAATCAGTGACATCTGTGAGCAAGTAATAAGTAGAGTAAGCAATGAATAGTGCATAAACGGAAGGTGCAAATCAGAAGCACTTCCTAACATACAGGTTATCTCAAAAAAGCCAATTGTTTTCCAGTACCAATAATTGAGTCCTGCTGATAATTTAGCAGCAATTTCTGCGGCTGTTGTCTGGAATCACCCACCTGTTTCAAATCCAGTATCTTCCTGGTAAGCTGCATCTTGTCAGTGTTTTCCCCAAGGATGTTGGCCAGAGATTGTTCCTGCTCCTGCTGACACATATAAAAGCTTTACAGCCCTGAATTGTTGTAGCCCAGCGATTGTTTTCTTTGAATACGGCTACTGTTGCTCTAAATGAGCTTGGCTACCATGGTGAGACGTAAAACAGACTTGTTAACTAACACCTCGGCTTCTTGGACGTAGATGCAAAGCAGGCAGAAGGTTAATGAGTGAAGAAAAATAGTAAAAATATGAACAAAATCACACAAGGAGCACATATTTCAATGAATTTTTAAAATGTATATGGGTCCATGTTGTGTTGCAAACCATACATTTCATAAATAAATATATTTCAAAGAATAATAAATACTAAAATATATTATTTATCATTTTAATTATATATATATACACACACAAACACACACTAACACAGGATCACTTCCATGTTCTCTTTATAAACCACTAAGATTACTGATTTAGGACAAAATCCAAAAACAATCCCATTCAAAGACTTTGTTAATTAGTATAACTAAACCTAGTGGTGTAATTAACCTTCTCTTTGATCCATGCCTCCAGACGGTCCACCTTCTTGTTAAACTCCTGGAGAGTCTTAGCTCCGCCCATCGCCTTGATTTGATTGGCTGCCGTCTGTTTGAGGGCGTTCCATTGGTCGCGGATCTGACCCAGCTGTTTCTTCACCAGGTCAGACGTCGGGTTAAGCTTGCACATTAATTGCTCTCCCATCTGCACAAACATTCAGCAACATTACATGAGCTACAAAAGAACATTCTGATGATTTACAGTCCGCTAAAACAACAGCTTAATCATATCAGCGGACTTGAAATCCACCCAACTCCGCGTTCCCCTCCTCTTAGACTAACAGGAGTTCCGGTTTTGCAACCCACCAGGGATGTGTGTGAGGAGAGGTTAATTATTTGCAATGTACTATTTCAAAATGTTGGAAAAAAGAGGACAAATTTAGCTGTGCTGGGGGGGGGAATGGCTTTTTTGTCATTTTGGATGTCTCACAAAAAGCTTTTTGAGGTTCAACAGGTCTTGTCACAGTTGAGCTGTTAAAAATTGCTTTGACACGTCAGCATTAAAAAGAAGTTATGATTGTTACCATAACAATTTGTAAATGTTTTGCCGTTTATTTGCAAAAGGGAGAACTTCTTTTGTTGATTTTGGCTGAGGAACCTGTTGAAACCTGACATGCTTAGAATGATGATTCATCCATCTTTTACTGTCCTAATTAAGACGGTTTGTCCTCACCTGGTTGAGTTGTATGACGGTGTTCTCGAAGTCCTTCAAATCTCTCTGGAGGGTTTGACAAACTTCCTCCCAGTCTGTCAGAGGACATTTTTGGACATTACTGCCGTCTCGCAGGTCTCGAAGCTTCGCTCTGATCCACGCCTCAGCCTGTGGGACACAAACACATGACGCTTCCTTTAAAAACTTCCAACTAATTAAAATGGAAGCTCATAAGTGGCTGTTTTAGAACACAAAATTGACAGTAAAGACATTTAGAATGTTGCAAACATTACAAATGTTACATACTTTGTATTTCAAATAAACGCTGTTCTTTTACTGTTTATGTCACTGTTTTCAAGGTTGATAATAATCAGAAATGTTTCTTGAGCAGAAAATCATCATATTATAATGATTTCTGAAGGATCATGTGACACTGAAGACTGGAGTAATGATACTGAAAATTCAGCTTTGATCACAGAAATAAATTACATTTTAAAATATAGGTGCAAGCAGCAATTAAGGGGCCAAGCACAACAGAAGCAAACAAGGAAGCTTGCAGCAGACCAACAATGTCATAATGGACTATGATAGCAACTGAGACAAAGACACTGCATGTCAATTTTGAAGTCAATCAGACCAACAGTACTGTAGTTAGAGCCAATTTCATGGTTTGTTCAATTATAGCGCCACCAAGTGGCACAGTCCCACCGCTTTTTTTGTGTGTGTGTCCTCAGAGTGCCCCCATACATAAGCGTGTCAAATTTGATGAAAATATCTCATTTTGTTTAGGAGTTATAGACATTTATATGTATGAACACACAAAAAAAATTACCCACACATGAATTTGATCGCATTTTTTTGCCGCTTACTATAAAAATTTTGACTTTTGGCCATTAACGTATAGTTAATGTATAGTTATAGTTAAATGTTTCCGATTTTCCTACGGTGGTTTCATCTTTATCGGACTAACGGTTTCTAAGATATTCACGAATGTTGTTTAAACGCTAAATCACAACGTTGCACTAACCATACGGCGAAACCTAGCATGTTTGGTATTGTTGGACTCGGCAAGGATTCAGGAATCCAAGGAGATGACTAACATGAAAATAAGTCAACCACACCCAAAGGGTTAAGCATGTAAATAATTTTTTCACCACTAGGTGGTGCTGGTCCGAAACTTCTCAGACTCCTTCGGGGCATTGTGCCGATGATCCATACCGAGTTTCATAATGGTACATTCATGCGTTCGTAAAAAATACAGCATTTTACTACAAAATTCAAAATGGCCGATGCCCAAAATGGCTGATATGGGAAAATTGGATATCATTTGACTTGGCATGATTTCCTGAATCTAAGGAGATCACTTTTATGATTTTTTGAACAAACCGTTCAAAAGTTATAAGTAAAAATAGGCATTTTGCGAATCTCCGGACCAGTAGGTGGCACTGCGCCAAAAGGCAGCATGTATCCTCAGGTCATGCTTGTGATGACGTACCAAGTTTGGTCTGAATACAATAAAAGGGTTAAGGAGATAGAACCTTACATCTAGTTTCGCAAGCGCTACGTAAAATTCGTTCGCACGTTTTTTGAAAACGGTTTGACAAATCAACTTGCATTCCACAACTTTTGGTCGCCATGGTCCAAAGATGACCTGGTACAATTTATTGAAAATCGGAGCAACGGCCTAGGAGGAGTTCGAAAAAGTTGTTTTTTTGGAAAATTCAAAATGGCGGGAACATTTTCATGACAGAAAATGACGTCATAGAGTGCAATTGAATCGTCTTGATCCAAGGAATTTTTGTTTCTAGCCCTTACGGTTCAAAAGTTATTAGCATAAATATAAGTGCAAGTTTGGACAGTTGGTGGCGCTAGAGTGATTGAGATAGAGACTCCAAATTTGCTATGGTGACAGTTCAGACTGTTCTCTATCAGTGTGCCAAATTTCATAACTTTCCCACAAGCGGTTCAATGGGCACAGACTTCCAGAGCGGAAGAAGAACACCAACGGATACTATAGGTGCCTTCGGTGCTTGGCCCCTAAATATATTCACATAGAAATCAGTTATTTTAAATGGTAATAATATTTCATAATATTACTGTTTTTACTGTAGTTTTGATCAAACAATTGTAGCCTTGGTAAGCAAAAGAGACAAAATCTTACCAGCCCCAAACTTTTGAATGCTAATATTATTAGAGAAACCTGGCCAAAACAAATGGCAATTCCACACAAAATGACCAATTTCTGAACTATTAAGCCTGGGTCACATCACAGAGGATGTTAGTTTCATCCTTTCTGTTTTTTCATAGTATTTTATTGTTAATGCTCGAAACATGAACACATGTTGAGACACTTAAGGCCCATTTTACGCTCGCTTAGCTTTCTGAGAGCACTCTGGAAACACAATATTAAGCAAATAGACTTTAAAGGGATCTTTAAAGCACATGTGTGAAGTCACAGTCGCTCGCTATTATTTCACGCAGAGGAAAGAGAAGCTCCTCTGTGACTTCTTGTTTTTGAAGAAAACAGCGATTACTTGTGTCTCGACTTACAGAAACACTTCAGAAACATCATCGGGTGATTGCTCACTGCTTCTCAGATATCACGTTATGAGCAGAAAAGGTTTCTTTTGGCTGGAGCGCACAGATTGTTGCATAAGGCTTTTGAAACCACCATTTCTGGCCATGTTTGCACTGCGTGAATAGAAAACAGGTGGCCAAGCCCAGATAGGTCCTGGACATGTTTATTTGGTATGAACACAATGTAAGGCCACTGGCGGTCTTCAAAAAGCCCACCCAGGTCACCGCGAATGAAAGGATTGTTAAATGAACTTGTCATTTCTACAAGACTAAACGCAGCGGTTTGCATTGTGAGCCAATAAAACCAACAAATCGGGCTAAATATAAGGAGACGGCTTAGGATAAGTATTAGTGCTGCTGGCTACAGAAACCATCACTATTGCTAGAGCGCATATTAAATATTAATCTTCGCCTCATAATTCGTCCCGCACCGACAGATGTGATTGATTGCTGAGGAGACGTCAGTTTTGCTTTTCACATTTTTTTGAAATTTGTGGTCTTAAGAGTACAAAGCCAAATCAAAAACACAGGAGATTCACATCACATGTGGACAAAACAAAACACCCAACCACAATGCTTGGCAAGATCTCACAGTGCAGATAAAAAATAATATGATGTCACTTCTAATAAAAGATCAGCCATTATTTTTAATGGCTTCCCACAGGCTCAAAGGTATTTCTATATTGGAGACCTGTGTAAACAGCTCTATCGCCTCGTTTCTACCCCACCGATGACTTCATACAGGAGGCCAATGCCTTTGTTTCTTCCGCTTCCCTTTAGAACAATAGTCTGTTTTTCAAAAAATAACATTCTGTAAATCATACCGAATGTTGTGGTGAAATTATACTGCGATAGATGTCATCAGCGCGCCTGAGGTCATATACTTTCTTCTTTAAGTAAATTAGCAAAAGGAGTTCCTGTACTGTGAACTGATATCTAACAAGAGGTTGTTTAGTTAGGAAATGTTTGATATGAAGTGAAAACACTTCCTCATACTTGGGGAGAGGTGTGCTGTTAGCTTACTAAGCAATCAGGTGCACGATTTTCACTTGAAACGGGCCAAAATAATCCCACATACTTATACTAGTGTTCAAAAGTTTAGTGTCGGTAAGATGTTTTTGAAAAAAGTCTCTTCTGCTCACCAAGGCTGCAACACTTTACACTTTAAAAGTGTAAAAAAAAACATAATGGAGATATAATTATTAATTTTGAAGTTTTATTAAGTGTTAACAATGAGATTGTGTGGTTTTATAATCAATTAACACTGCTTTTGTCATTTTTTACAAGATGGACAAATTTGTCACCAAAAAATCATTCGGTTTAACCAAAATTTCGGTTTTACCGAATGACACTTTTGGTTATACCAAATGACGAATTTTCAAACAATGCTAACAGGCTGATATCTAGCTAAAAAGGCAATCAAAATTTTATATTTAGTACAAGTTTTTAAAATATTACAACATTTTCCATGTTTTATAGCGGTTGTACCGAATGACCTGATGTTTCGGGACATGCGTATGAACAAGTGAAAACATGAATTTTTCAAATAGTTAAAAGAGAATTAGTTACTTTGCTTCATGAACATGTGGTCCTTTGCAGGTGTCTGAATAATGTCACATGATATTGACCACATGACTTGATCCAAAATGGTCCCTTTATATTGGTTACTCCGAATGACATCAATAAAATTCATTTTTCGGACATTCTTTCTCATAACAAAGCAACGACTTCTACACATAATTTTAATACCATTTTGCACTATGTTGATATATGATGATATAAAATCATGCCAGAATAAAAAATATATACATTTATTACATTTTAATCGAAAAATTAAATGGCTGTATTGGCCTTTGGACGGTTAAACCGAATGACCTTTTGACACTTCAAAATCTTTAAAATACCTTTATATGTAGCAAAATATAATTAAAACCTTTCGGATTCAATAAAAGAGATCTAGCTGATTTTTTATTATTATTAAGGCCAAAAACATGACCCATCATGTCATTAACCCTTGTTCAAAAATACAGTAAAATCCGTAATATTGTGAAATATTATTATAATTTAAAATAACTGTTTTCTGTTTGAATATATAGTAAAATGTAATTTATTCCTCTGATCAAAGCTGAATTTTCAGCATCATTACCCTTCAGAAATCATTCTAATATGCTGATTTGCTGCTCAAGAAACATTTTTTATTATTATCATCACGTTGAAAACAGTTTCATATTCTTCACTGGGGAAACTGATACATTTTTGTTCAAGGACAGAAACATTTGAAAAGAACAGCATTTATTTGAAACAGAAATCTTTTGTAACATGTATTCACTGCCACTCTAGATCAATTTAATGCATCTTTTCTGATTAAAAGTATTAATTTCTTTCATTAAAAAAAAAAAGGCCTGTCCTTTAATCAGAGTAGATGCCATACTTAGTTTGAATCTAAATCTAGTTTCATTTAATTGGTATATAAATTTAGAATTAACCCACTTTTTTAAGTGGATCCCTACAGAATACACAATATTATGCTTTCTACATTATAAAGGGTTTTACGAGGCAATCTTAAAGAGCGCTGGAGGAAGTGTTGACTTTCACCTCTATAATTTTCCTTCATTTGGGATTTCTTAAACGGAGGCCCGTTTCCACATCCTCGCCTCTATAATGCCACACTAACACAGATTAATCAGTGCTATCAGTCAACTGAATCGCCCATAAAGAGATGGAGGGTTTGCCCAACACGAATGTAAGAATAAATATACGTCCAAAGGCCATTTCCTAAACAAATGGCAGCGGTTCTTCAGCCTATTAACATTAACGACGTGTTGCGCTCATCCGTCGTCTAAAACACTGTGCTGCCCACTTCACTTTAACTCAGTAAATCTCACGGTTTACATGGGCTGTTGACAGTCGGACCAGAGAGAAGCAGCTGCGTCCTGAAGCAAATATCCCCAAAAAATGCCCTTGTATGTCAGAGCGAGCGTGGCGATGGGATAACGCGAGCACTTGAGCGGCTCGGTTTAGCCTCAGAAGGCCAGAGGCGTGAACAGACAGGGCCAAACAATGATCTCATCCCAAAATAATTGCTCCTCTTGTGGCTGTTCTCTTCCCTCCCACTCCCCTGTGCTGCCCGCACTCCAACTTCAGACAAAAAGAAGCAAAGAAACGAAACAGAGGGGCTAGAACAGGGTCAGAGGGCCAGGACGGTCTGTTTCCACCTTTATCTCCACTGCTTTTTCTTTTTTGTCTGTAAACTGCAAGTGTAATTTTCCACTTTAGTGATGCAACCACTCAACCAATTTACTACTTTTGACATCAGTTTAGTGGGGAAAAAACAAAAAAACTGAGCAAAAACTGGTCTACCTCTTCAAAGAGACACAAAGACAAATATTCTGATTTAAAGCGAAATGCTTTTGCTCTGTTATTAACTTTCAACAACATGTCCAGATTTCACCCCAAAATCAACAAGAATGAAATAAGAAATTATATTTTGTATAAAGAAAATGAAGCATACTTTTAGGCCCCTTTATATATAATAATTATATATATATATATATATATATGAATAAAAGGGCCTAAAAGTATGTTTCATTTTCTTGTCATATAGTGATGTCATATATATTAAAAAATTATATATATTATATATACACACACTTTTTAACATTATAAATTGGTCATTTCACAATGCATAATATAATATATTTTATAAAATTATATAATATATATATGTATATATATATATATAATTTATATTTTTATAATTTTTATAATTTTTTATATGTGAAATTATCAATTCATAATGTTCAAAATGTTGGATGTTATTTAAGATTTTTAGGCCCCTTTATATATAATAATTTATATATATTTATATACATATATATATATATATATATATATATTATAAATGAGCCTAAAAGTATGCATTTTCTTTCATATAGTGATGTCATATAAATATAAATTATATATATTATAATACATGGTTTTTTTAATAATTATAAATTGATAATTTCACAGTGCAAAGTGTATATATTTTATAAAATTATATATATATATATATATATATATATATATATAATAAAAAATATTTATAAAATTATTAATTATAAATATTAAAAATATATTTTTTATATTTAAAAAATATATATATATATATATATATAATATTATATATATTATATTATATATATTTTATATTTTTGTAATTTTTTCATATTTTATACATGGTAAAATTATCAATTTCTAATGTTACAAAAAGTATGGATGTTATTTAAAATTTTTAGGACCCTTTATAAATAATAATATATATAATTTTCTATTTTGTAATTTTTTTATTTTTAAAATTGTCAATTTCTAATGTTACAGAGAGTATGGATGTTATTTAAAATTTATATTTATTATAAAATATATTTTACATATACAAATACCATTAAAAATTGTTTTATTCCTGTGATCAAAGCATCATTACTCCAGTCTTCAGTGTCACATGATCCTTCAGAAATCATTATAATATGCTGATTTGTGTTGATATTTATATCTATATTATGCTTGCATAATTTGCACTGCTTAATTAAATACTAATTTAGGTTGATTTGAATTAAATAATTATTGTTGTGTTAAAATAAATTGTTACAATAAAAAAAATATATATTTTTATGCAAAAATACAAAATGTTTTCCAATTGAGTTTGGTGTGAAATGTGACCTTTTCACTGTATATAGCATTCTTGCAGCTCAAAATGTGTTAGCAGCTCCAAAAACATGGGTTTGATTTCCAGGAATGCATAAAATGTATAAAAAAATAATAATTATTTTTAAAATTCATGCCTTGAATCCAGATCCGGATCATCGCCAGAGTCAGTGATCATACCTGAGTGATCTCCATGTTAAACAGGGCGTTTTGTTGGGTAAAACTGTGGTCATTCTGCACCGATGAGACTTTTGAAACCAAACACATGTCCTTGTGCTCACAGGATGGACCGTCCATCGCGTCCCTCCTCGTTTGGGTTTTGAGTATGTGAGTCTGTGTGGAAAATAAATGAAAATGTCACTTATTCATGGGGAAAAGTGGTCATATATATGAGTTAAATCATCTGAACACTCTGTGCTGGTGGGCCTGAGAGCTTGTGTGACGTCATTGTGAGTTTATATTGAGAGTAAGACGCTTACACAATGGAAGGGCTGCGAAACAAGTCCGGGCAAGACACAAGGTCATTTCAGATCACTGGGACGCAAAACCACAAAGTGAATTCCCACAGTGATTGAGTCATTGATGACTACGAGTGAGGAAGAGCATTCATGTTTAAATATGTGGCAAATTATTCACAAGAACACACAGAAAAGAATGAGAAAATTAAACTACTATGCGTTTAAAATGTCTGTTCGATTCAGTATATCTACAACTGGAAAAAATACATTTATATAATTAAATACAAAATACATCAAAAATTTAAACTATAAACCAACAAAACCATAGAGTCTCAGTGATGTCATGCAACACCAGGGTTGATTATGAAGTGTTTGTTCAGATCACTAACACATGTGCAACAGTAATAGTGATATAGCGATTTGCTCTAGGATATTGATCATCCAATCAAATGGTGTCTAATTAGGGTCTCTTGACGGATTGGAGCTGTAAACATTTGCTGTGAATCAGCATGTAAAACTGTCGTTTACAACACAGAAAGCATTGCAAACACATGTCAGACAGTCTTATATAACCAAAAGCCACCGTCAGCACAACCGCTGACGATACTGGTGCTGAGGACACATTTAAAGTGCTCGAACAATTTCACGAAGCGAATAAAGTCAGGAAACATCTGTGCCGATGTTGGGAAAGGGCGGCCCATTAATTTATCATATCATCACAATCAGAGATAAAAGATGAGGTCACGTGTTTGTTTCCTAAAAACGTTGTACTGCAAAAAAATCATCTTTATCAGTATCTTTGTCTTGTTTTTCATTATTAAATATCTTTTATACAAGATACTTTTACTTCAGATGTTAATAAAACCACTCAACAATTTGATTATTCTTATTACAATAATTATTAAATAAATATATTAGTTAAAATTATATTAGTTAATTATTCAAATAAATATTTATATATATATATATATATACTTTTAACTATAAGTATACTACATTGCATTATATTTATATTAAATGTATATATTACAGTGTTATATTATATTTTTGATATATTTATAAATACATGTCAAGTTATATAGATACATATAATTATAGAATTTTAAATAATATATATATTTAAAAGAAAAAATATATAAATTTTATATTTAAAAGTATAACAACATTATATTATAATTAAGTGTTATTATATTAAGTTTTATTCTTGTTTTAAGCAATATATTTTTTTGATAAATGCTTTAAAAATAGTCATAAATTCAATAAAATGTTGTTTCTTGTTTTAAGCAAATAAAAAGTGAGAGTTATGCCAATATTTTTGCCAATATGGCAATATTTTAAGAAAAATACACAAACACACGTATCTATCTGAAGCAATTTTGCTGTTCAAGTTGTTTTATGGATGTTTAGATATTTTTATATTATATTTTTAACCATATGTAAAGTAATTCTTATAATAACTATTATAAATATATTTCTATATATTATTTTATGTTATTAAATTGTTTATTCTTGTTTTAAGCAATATTTTTAAATAATGTTTTTTTTTTTAAAATGGCCGGAAATCCATATTTTTCTTAATATTGTAAGAAAAATACACATAAACATACACATAACAACTGTGAATATCTGAAGCAATGTTGCTATTCAAGTTGTTTTATGGATGTTTAGATATTTTTATATTATATTTTTTGATATATATTTTTTTAACCATATGTAAAGTAATTCTTATAATAATTATTATAAATAAATATATATATTTAAAAATCATATTAAAATAAAAATTGTATTATATTATTAAATTGTTTATTCTTGTTTTAAGCAATATTTTTTATGTTTTTTTTTTAAATGGTCTTAAATCCAATAAGCAAAATTTGTTCGTTTTAAGCAAATAAAAGAATGTGAAAGTTATACACTCCACATATACAATAAAAATACACTTAATTAAACATAGATGAAACACGTCAGAATATCTTAAGCAATGTTGCTTCTCAAGTTGATTTATGGACGTTTACATATTTCTACTGAAAAACAAGACAAAAGCACTGATAAAGAAAATGATTTTTGCAGTGTAAATCTAAACTGTGTCCATCACTCTGCGTCGTGTCCATGTCCAGTGATTCCGAGTGTCATCCCATCCTGTATGACCTCATGTTTTCCACATGGCGGCAGTGAGGAAAGATTCCCGATGCGCTCAGCCTGGTCACACACGGATCGCAGGATGACTCCAGCCTCGGCCCAGAGGCGCTCAGGCTGCGACCAGTTTGTTTTGAGTGCCGGTTTCCCTTAATGCTGCAAGTAAACATTTATTTCACAGGCATCATGCCTCTCAAACAACAGCGTCGAGCGCAGGTGGCCGCGACCGCAGCCGCCGTCTCATCAAAGGGCGGTCCGCGTTTTAAGGGCCTCGACTCACATTAACCCAAAACGGCTGTAAAAGTTTCACCGCTGCTTTTTCCTCTGCAAAACCCAACTGAACACTTAAAATAATAAGTCGTTTAGGCTTGGCCCGCTGCGCCACTGACATCACTTCCTAAATTCCAAGAGCCCATTATCTTATATACATCTGGCTACGGCTGAACACAAACCACTCAAGAGGGAATTCACGGACAAAACGTAATTCTGCTGCACAGAGGTTTGGGGTCAGGCGTGTGTGAGAGACATTTTTACAACGGAAGAGGAACAAGAAATACAAGATCTGCAAACCGATACAGCGATATAGTTACAATACCATTGGCTTACTGTTTAAAAGTCTGTATAGACTAATTATTCATTTTCGCCATTTTCGATATAAATGTTTGAGCTCAGTGAAGATATTTGCTTCTTTAAGAGCCAAAAGTCTTGCGATTGGAAACAGAAACAGCAGCAAAAAAGGGTTATTATATTTAACTAAAACTAACTGAAATACAATAAATATTAACTGAAAATAAAATATAACTTTTATACTTTAAATTTTATTTCAGCTACTTGCCAAAGCAACATTTCTCATTTTATTTTATTTTCATTTAGTTTATCTCGATGTTTAAAATAAATAACTAATCAAAGTGACAAAAACACACAACAAAATTATATAAAAATAAAAACTAATAAAAAAATATTATCTCACTGATAACAAAATAAAATTGGTGTGAATGATGCAATCAAATTTAAACTTTATTATATTTGTGACTATAGAATAACACGAGGCGCGTCACACGCGCAATATGGCGGAATAAGTCCCGCCTTCTAAATAAGATCCAATCACCGATTGGTAAAGTCATCGCGGTTTCTATAGAAACAGTCAGACGCGCGCTTCCTATAGAGACGCGCACTTAGGACTGCGCATGCGCATTAGCTTGATCCAGTCTGAAAAATACAGTTTTTTGTCATGATTTGAGCGTTTAGAAACAAAATTTAAGAGGCAGTTGTTGTCAGATTTCATTGGTGATTTCAAATATGAAATTTAATCGAAAGCTTGGTGAACAGCTTTGGAGAATTTGAAGTTTCCCCATTTAAAGCGATAGAAGCTGCCCTTGCATGTCCGAAAGGCGTTTCTAAGATGGCCGCCGAGTGAAATGACTCGTCTTAAAAGGACTTTGGTCGTGTATATATCAGATTATTTTCCAAAAACTTAAAATACATTGTTTTCATAATAAAATAAAGTGAATATTTTTATAATAATAGTTCACTTGTAAAAGAATTTGAAATACACAAATTTCTTGCTTCAAATCAAAATGTTTGTTGTGATTTATCTCAGAGCTGGTTGGTTTGGTTTGTGGCTTTAATGAAGATCCCTATGATGAAAATGAATATGAAAAAAGGCCTTGCTTGTTTTTCCATCGCTTTGGACATAAGAATCTGCTAAAAGCATAAATGTAAAATCAAAGACTAACTGAAAAAGAAAAGAACCCGAATGATGAAAACATCACATCTTGTGCTGTCCGTCACTTCAGATTAGTGTTATTAATCTGGTGAATCATAAGGTTTACCTGTGGAGAAGAGGAGAGTTTCTCTCGGTCACCGCTGCGCTGCTTTTCAGCATCTTTACACAGCAACACCTAAACAAAGACACAAACAACGAGCTCTTATGATCCAGAATGATCATGTGAGATAGACAATAGTGTAATTTTGGTTTTCATGAGCAAAACCGATTATTTGTAGGTTTTTAACACACTAACATACAATAAAACATAGCATGCATATATATATTTATTTATTTTAAAGCAACCTTGAGCATATGTAAAGGTGATATATAGTATAGAGTAAATTAAACATTTATTACTATTATTATGTTTTATTGTTCTTAATAAAATAATGTATTATATTGTTGTATTATTATATTATATTTAGTGCTGTCAAATCGATAATTGCATCTAACAAAAATTTGTAAATATATCATATATGTGCGTATACATGTGTCTAAATTAGCACATTAACGCATGTGATAATTTTTTTCAGTTTAATCGCATTAAAAATATTTAACGCAATTAACGCAGCATCCGTTTTTTCTGTCATAATTTGGCTAGCGTTACATTATATGATCATGCTCTTACTCACACAAATGCTTTTAAACTATTCAAGCGCCACAAGACAAACGAGAACGCGCTGTCTGTGAATGTCGTGTCATGTGACACACGCACGGCTCATGTGCACAGAAAGACGCGCGCCAGTATCGAGTCCTCTTTCGCGCTTGAACAAACAATAACACACAGAATTATGCCAAAATGCCCGTTTTGTGGAGTATCCTCATAAGAGCAGTCTTAAATGAGTTAAATAATGTCTTAAATGAACTTAAAGAGTTGTGAGAAAATGAGATGCGTGTCAGATCCGCGTCATGTTCGGCAGCGGCAGCTCTTAAAGTTACAGCAGCCTAATAAACCAGTTGCTGTGATGTCTGTCATTAATGTTCATCAAAGAACAAAGATAATACAGAAAAATGTAGCTTTAATAAGGATTAATCTATATTTCATTTATTATTCAAGCAGTGAAGACTGTGTTTGATAACTTTATTCAATTTCTGTATATTTCCTACCTGTTAGACAGGTAAACATGACATTTATTATAATGGGCTTATGTGAAGATTGTTTTAAGTTCACTTAAATTAAAAGTTATTGTTTTAAAGCCTAATAAACGTTGAAATTGATAGCTTTCAGTTATACTGTAATGTTGAATGTCATCAGTAACAGTATTAAGTATCAGTGATACTGACCTTCATTCATAAAAAAGATGCCATTAAACAACTATTTAAAATATACTGCCTTTAAGTTATTTCTTTGGAGAGTAACTTAAATTATGACAATATAAAAATATTAAAAACTCCAATGTTTTTAATCACGATTACAGAAAAAAATGTGATTAATTAGTTTTTTTAATCGATTGACGGCACTAATATATATATATATATATAATAGGGGTGTAATGGTACATGTATTCGTCCCGAACCGTACAGTACGTACGTCACGGTTTGGTTCATGCAGTTAGACGATGAATACAGTCAGTCACAGGTGATTCACACTCCAATCCAGAAGGGGGCGCGTACGTTAATGTAGCGCTGTTTGCCATCCGCCACGACAGCAAAAAGCGCAGAATAAGAAGAACAGATGATCTATGCAGATATATGTTTACATGTAATCTCTCAACCAATGTTTCAACCGCGGAAAGACATCAACAAAACAGCTTGAGAATAATATCTCACGTAGCATTACATTTACCTCAGGCAAGTCATTCAGTGTCCACAGCACTAAAGAAATGAACTCTAGAGGGAGCATTTCACTAAATACATGCACTGTATAAGCTTATATATTCATTATATTTACTTTACCTGTTAATAATGTCTTTATTTAATATATGTTTAAATAAATTTGTCATGAAAACAAGTTATGACAGTAACTGTGTAAATGATTATACTTCCAATAATAATTCCAACCCTACCTGTACCGTGACCGAGGTACACCGAACCATCATGTTTGTGTACCATTACACCCCTAATATACATATATATATATATATATATACACACACACACTTTTATGTTAGATGCGATTAATTGATTTGAAAGCACTTATATTATGTTACAATGTATTATATTAATATAAGAACGACCCAAAAACTAAGAAATCCTTAAAATTTCAAAACATTTCAAAACTTTTCACTCACACTGATACTGACAACACAATTTGTAATGAAATAAAAATTTGAAGAAAAAAAATAGGATCATTTTTACAAGTGTTATTCGACTTTTGGACCCCGCATATTTTATATAGTATGAACATACAGAAGCGTTTCTGAAAGGTGTCCCCTGCTGACCCATTGACATTAAACCAAACCTGACCGAACACACTGAATCCTGAAAGTGGACTGTAATAGAATGGAGCCTTTGAGCCGAAGCTCTGACATCATCTGAACTCGAGCAGTCATTCCAGGAAGAGCAGCGTTACATAATAAACACATCATCTGAACCACACAGATCCTGAGCACACAACCACACTCTTCTCCTGCATTTTCCAGCTTGTATAAGATACAAAACAAGACGTGCCTATCAGCTCATGTGGACTTGCATGAACTAATATTAAAGCTGAAAGAGTGATGACTTCATCAGCCTGGACGAGATCTGCTTCAATGGTATATTTGTGTGCCGTTTCCATGACATCTCATTATGTTTTGATTACGGAAGCTTTTGCTAAACAATGACAGCATGCGGAGGCTCCAAAAACAAGATTCCTCAACACCAGGACAGGCAATGGTTTCGGCCTGATTTGAATATTTACTAGTTTTTTTCTAATCGCTCATTAATTTAATGATCTATATCAAAACTGATTTGTTGATTGTGCATTTTTTGTCTTAATATTAACCCTAATAATAGACAGTTAAAATATATTAAAAAAAGTTTTCTACTCATACACTCAATCATTCATTTATTATGTATAAAGCATTTGTTTATAAAGAATATCACATGCTTTGTAAATAAAACAAATGATGATTAATAATGATGAAATGAGCATGAATTTCATCCTTAAAAAAAAAAAACACAAAAAACATTGTTGTTCCGAATACTATTAGTTATTTTTTTTACTTACACATTATGTAATTTTATATTGCCCTAAAAAAACAGATTTGTTGTTTGTGCATTTTCATCTTAATATTAAATTAATATTAAAAATTCATCCTAATAATAAACATTCATTCATTTATTGCACTTACTAACGAATATTATATACTTTATAAATAAAATATATGCTAATTCCATCATTAATAATTATAAAATGAGAATGTGTTTTACCCTTTTAAAAAAAATGTACATTGTTTTCCGGATATCAACGGTTATTATTTTTCTTACACACAATCTAAAAAATGCTGGATTAAAAACAACCCAAGCTGGGTTGAAAATGGACAAACCCAGCGGTTGGGTTAAATGTTTGACCAACCTGCTGGGTAGTTTTATTTAACTCAACTATTGATTAAAAATTACTGTATTTCTCGCTTAAAATGAACTCAAATTATGTTGGAAATTAACATTTATTAATATGTTTAATAAATGAACATTGTTTAATGAATAATAATTAAACAATAAACATTAAACTGCTTATTAATAAATGTTCACATTTTGATTATTATTGTTTCCTCTAGTAATTAAGTGTTTGATTTTTAATTTCCAACATATTTTGGGTTCATTTTAAGCCAGACATATAGTCATTTTTAAACAATAGTTGAGTTAAATAAAACTACCCAGCACGTTGGTCAAACATTTAACCCAACCGCTGGGTTTGTCCATTTTCAACCCAACTTGGGTTGTTTTTAAAACAGCATTTTTTATTTAGGGTGCATTATATAATATTATATTGACGTAAATAGATCGAAAGCATTTTTGTTTAATATCTTAAACCTCTTTGTACACCTGCATTAAAAAACTTTTTACTTCAGCCTTACACAAATGTATAATATAATTCTGATAATTGTCATTTGACTACTTTGCGGGCAAATTTCATTTGCATATTTTCAGTTTCTTCAGTTTGACTTTTCTGAATGTACAGCAAGTTCTTCTTTAAGACACATTTTTACAGATAAATCAAATACAGGAATACAAAACAAAGCGTTTCTTACCTTCAAATGCGAGTTGGGTTTATTCTCACAGCTGACACCCACTATTTTAGGCACTTGTGTGTTGGAAGTTGTGATGTTATTGTTGTTGTTGTTATTAATATTCTCCGAGTTCGTTCTTATCTTCTTCAGCTCCATCCCTGGAGTCAGTCTGTCCTTCGCAGCCTCCATTCGGCTGGAGATGGTGATCTTGCGAATGGATCTGGACGCAGCGTTCGGAGAGACTGTGTTTCTGTTCAGGTGGTCGTCTTCATGCGGATGCTTCGCCGGGACTGTCGCGGGTCCGCAGCGTCGATCACGGCCGAGATAAAGAGACACCTGTTCGTTCAGGTGCCTCAGTTTGCAGTTGTCCGAGAACGTCCGGTTTGGCAGGTAACCATCTGGAACCAAGTCCGAGCACTTCGGCACGGCTGGCGCTGAGAGTTTGGTCCCGATGGTGAAAGGCTGGATTTTCCTCACAATACTCTCCGACATGGTTTAGTTCAGTACGTGAATTTGGTGTCTAAATTAAAAAAATAAGAAGTCCGAAGTCCAAGAAATGCACGAAATCTAGTTGTCCACCTTCTTGTGCATGTTGAGAATGCACAAGACGCAGCCCAGGATGGCCTCCTTGGACTCCTGGGAACTGAGCCGGTCCCAGATGTGGCGCAGCACGGTGCCGAGGTGGCCAGCAGCCGCCGTGAGGCTTCTGCGGAGGAGCTGCGCGGCTGAGGCTGCTAATCTGCTACTGAAGAGACTGACAACCAGAGAGCGCAGCAAGAGGAAAACGGCTGGCATGCTGCCTGACTGCAAAGAGAGAGAGAGAGAGAGAGAGAGGGAAGGAGGAGGGGAAGCTTTCGTGAATGAGGGATGAAGTCACTGGACTTCTGTCAGAGCATGTGCAAAGCGCAGGCGGGAGGTTGTAAAGTCTGGCTGTCAAAACTTCCTCTCTGACTGAGAACAGAGGAGCCTGGCGATAAGAGCGGGACGGCGGAGACGGCAGGAGACCCCTGGGTGACCCTCGCGGGCAGACAGAAGCGCTTACCTTCGAAACGTACTGTAAATATTTAAAAATAGCAGATCGGCATGTTTTCCCAATCTTCGCATTCCAGAGATGAGAGAAGACTCTTGGTTTCAGTTAAATTCGGAGCATAAATAAGCTTCTGATGTGCGCTGAAAAGATCTGCAAAGAAGATAAACGCTGGGGTTGTGCTC
This sequence comes from Ctenopharyngodon idella, assembly GCF_019924925.1. NCBI lineage: Eukaryota > Metazoa > Chordata > Actinopteri > Cypriniformes > Xenocyprididae > Ctenopharyngodon > Ctenopharyngodon idella. Next base: position 22,385,744 of record NC_067232.1, read on the forward strand.
GCGTCGCTGTCTGCTCTCAAATGAAGCTCTTCAGACTTTCTCCTCACGTCTTTGTTCTGGGCCTCCAACAGTTGTCTCAACAGGTTTCCTGCCCAATGAAAGTGCACAAGCTAAATTAAGCAGAGGAATGACATGTGTTCTGAACAAATGATGCCTTCAGGACTGACCTTTCACCCTTGTGACTACAGTGATGTAAGGGCACGTGTGGAGCTGACTAGTCACATTTGAACAGCAGAGAAAACAACATGGAGTGAGAACGCAGACCTGACGGGGTGAAAGCCTGTGACAGAGGAAAGTTGTTTAAGAATGCTTGTTTTAAGTATTAAACTCTGCACATCTTGCTACCACATAGCCACACATTACAAACCACTCTGAAGATCTTAGCAACTACATGGAAATAGGGTTGCCAACCGTTCCGTATATTACGGAATCGTCCCGTATTTAAGGCATCAATGAAGCGTTCCTTATGAACGGCATACGGAACGCAGTTTGTCTCCTCTGCCGGCTGGTCGCTCCTACTTCACGGGGCTCTACGCTAACAAAAAAATTTAGGAGCAAATTAAAAAATTTAGGAGCACTTTCCGATCAATAACAGACATTAACTTTCCCATTACAGGGTGATATTTTCCCCTTTAAATTAATTTCCAGGGGCATTTTTACCATTATAAGAGCATTTTTTTCTAAACTTATTAAATGTATGCATCATATTTCGTCAGTTTCTTAAATTAAAATAGAAAATTTGTTTTTAAATGTTAAACAAATAAATCAGTTAGAACAATAACACCCAATGAGACTGTTACCAATCAAAAGAAATCATCAAAAAATCCATCTTTGCACTGCAGAAGTGGCACAGAAAGTATTATTTTAGACATATTTATAGACTGTTTCATGCAGCTCATTTGTAAATATAATTTTTTGAATTTAGAAATATGTAAAAAATGAAACTTTAAAAGTTGGATATTTAAGTAAAAACAGTCTATGTAAAGTGTAAATATGAAAATAAAACCACCTGTAGGTGGCGGCAAATCTTAACGTGCGAGTCATTCATTCAGTCATTCAAAACGCAGATTCATTCAAAACCACCGTTTCTTGGAGATGCGCAACAGTTCTGGTGTGGCTTTGTTTGAAACTATTTTCACGAAATAGAGCTAAAACAGACAGTATTGTGGCTAAAATGTTAAGTCACTTAAAGGAACACTCCACTTTTTTTGAAAATAGGCTCATTTTCCAACTCCCCTACAACAGTTTTCGAATCCATTCAGCCGATCTCCGGGTCTGGCGGTACCACTTTTAGCATAGCTTAGCATAGTTCATTGAATCTGATTAGACCGTTAGCATCTCGCTCAAAAATGACCAAAGAGTTTCGATATTTTTCCTATTTAAAACTTGACTCTTCTGTAGTTACATCGTGTACTAAGACTGACGGAAAATTAAAAGTTGTGATTTTCTAGGCCGATATGCTAGGAACTATACTCTCATTCCGGCGTAATGATCAAGGAACTTTGCTGCGTACCATGGCTGCAGCAGGCGCAATGATATTACGCACGCCTGTGACCCACTGCTTGCACAGGGATGCCTTGAACCATTGAACATTTGTGAGAGACGTGCGTAATATCATTGCGCCTGCTGCAGCCATGGTACGGCAGCAAAGTTCCTTGATTACGCCGGAATGAGAGTATAGTTCCTAGTCATATCGCCCTAGAAAATCGCAACTTTTCATTTCCTGTCGGTCTTAGTACACGATGTAACTACAGAAGAGTCAAGTTTTAAATAGGAAAATATTGAAACTCTTTGGTCATTTTTAACGAGATGCTAACGGTCTAATCAGATTCAATGAACTATGCTAAGCTATGCTAAAAGTGGTACTGCCAGACCCGGAGATCGGCTGAATGGATTCGAAAACGGTAAAACTCAACTGTTTAACTCTAGGGGAGCTGGAAAATGAGCCTATTTTCAAAATAAGTGGAGTGTTCCTTTAATATCAACTTGTTTATTGGACTTGTTGGTTGCAACAACATTTAGTTCAAACTTTTAAGTGCCATTGTTTAAAAAATGCTATGTAGGCCTATCTTCCTGACAATTTATTTATTTTATTTTTAAAGTTTATGGTTTTGAATAGGGGTTGATGTTTATTATCCATTGGTGTAGCAATATAGAAAATGGGTAAAATTCAACAATTTGAACATGAAGCCACATTATATCTATGGATTGAACCATATTATAGGGCCTTTAAAATGAAGATTACAAAAGAAAAGTTTATTAAGAATGAGAATATAGACGGACATTGAGATATCTTTAATATTTTTAGAATTACAGACACACTAACTTTGGAAAAACCATAAACCATTAACCATATTGGGTCTTAAAAATTAGGGAAAGAAAAGTTTGTTAAGAATTAGAAACTAAAAGGATATTAAGATATCTGTAATATGAGTTACAGAAATGCAAACTTTGGGCGAAAAACACAAGAAGTGCTTTTTGCCATGCATTTTTGAACTGTTGGCATATAATGCAACAAAGATTACTAAAGTCAACAGATTTAACTAACAGGCCTACTAATCTCTGTGTAAAAATAAAATAATGATGTTGTTGTTCTAAAGTCATTTTACCCCCCTGCAATCTGACTCCAAATCTCAGGTGAAAATTGTAATTCTGACCCCCCTCTACAAAATATTGGATTACTCAGTAAATATACATCCATTACATTTAATATTTTGGCTTTCTTCTTCATTTATGTTTGTCTTCAGAAAAAAAAAAAAAAAGAAAATTGAGCAGGGAAAGTTTCTGAAATTTGGTTGATTTTGACACGTAATTACCCAAATGTGTTTATGTCTGAGAACCTTTTATACATCTTTTATACACATTACTTAACTGCAGATACTGAAATGACATACACTGTGTGGTACAGTACAAATATTTTGAGTGTCCCTTATTTTCCTATAAAGAAACACGATTGTCCCTTATTTTCCTTTCCAGAAGTTGGCAACCCTACATGGAAATGACCTGCAATCACCAAGAACATGCACTAGCAACTATACTCAAAACACCTTCAAATTGCAAAGCAAGGCCCCAGCAACACCTAAAATCATTCAAATCACCCTAGTAACCCCAAAACACCTTATTCTGCCTAGCAACGACCTAGAACACTCTAGGAATGCACTCAAAAAAGCAAAGCACCCCAGATACTGCATATTAGCAATGCCCTATCAACAACCTAGAACACTCTAGCTAGCAATTCCCTAACATCATCCAGATTACACTAGCAATAGCATAGCAACACCCTAGCAACCTCCTAAAACAGTGTTTTCCAACATGGGGATTTACGAGGGGTCGCCAACCTCACTTTAGTTTGAGGGTTAAGGATTTTGTTTGTTTGTTTGTTTATTTGAGGGTTAAGGATGAAACGGTTAGCTACCAGTTTGACTATAAACCGACGGATACTAAGATACATCGTTATATCGAGATATCGCGATATAAAAACGCGACGATATGTATCGTTGATGTAAACGATATGACTCGCAATGTAGTTAGTTTTATCCAAGACTCACCTTGCTCTTCCAAACACAAATGAAGATATTTTATGAAATCTGAGAGATTTCTGTTTCCTCCATTTAAAGTAAATTTCTAAATTTCCCTAAAATTTAAAAGATCTAAAAAATAAAAAAATAAAAAAAATAAATAAATCAAGCAGTCTAATCCAAATCCAAGTCTTCTGAGGAGACACAATGCTTTATATGATGAACAGATTTACAACGCACTTACTGTAGTAAACACGGACGTTCAAATGTATATAAGACTGAGTAAATGAAGAGAGAATTTAAATTTTTGGATGAACTAATAAAGTTCGGGAATAGCCATTTTGCGTCGTTTTGCGATTATAACTGTCGTTGATCATCTGAAGCGCATGCGCGCTGGACCAGCTCTCCTCAAAGTGAAAGTGCGAACATCATTTAAAGCGGCAGTCCTCGAAGTGAAAGCATAATTTTACTCACCGTATCGCATTTTTAAGATTGAAAGCGTTTTAGATTGTTTATTCTTATCATGTAAGTGTATAATCTGCACACGCGGCTTGTCTGTAAGAGATTCAACGAATGCCTGCATTGAAAGTGCGAGTGTAGGCTACTGCGTTATTAAAAACGAATATTACATAGTTTCAGTAACAGTACTATTTAAACTACTATATTTAATGTTGAATATAATGTATAATAATACAATGGGGCATTATTTTGGGATCCAAATGTCTGATTTTACCAGTAAAAAAGGCTGACATTATTTAGTATTCTGTATTTTCAGATTCAGAAGATAAATATTTTTATTCTGGTATCACCATTGTTTTACTGCTTTAAGAAGTTCTCTCTTAGGTTTCAGCTATCCTAATTCTAATTTCATGTTAAAATTCAGTTTTATTGTTCAGTGACACACGTGAATTGACCCTTCGCCAGTTTGATTGACAAGTGATCTAACCAATCATAATGCCGAATCCGCCATTTTGTCCGACAAAGCAGTCAGGAGTTAGAAGATTAACCTCGGTGGACTTGAACTTGAAAAATGGTGTGTACTGACATCTTTCCGCGTTTGAAACAACATTCCTTCTGATGTTCATTCATGTTTATTTGATGCTATAAATGAACTAGTAGGAAGAGATGATCGGTTCACGAGCCGCTTGAGCTGAGGCGCTACAGCAATCTGTCACGACACATTAAAGAGCTACAAAACGGTTTTTATTGTTAGAATTTCTTAAAAAATTACACAATTTGAAAGCTGGGACTTTGTTTCATATCATAAGTAACCTGCTCTGTCTTGTCTGTCGACGTGTTGTCAGTGTCCTCTTTGCTCCGCGATGTATTTTTCACTCTGTGTGGCGTGACGGCGCCATGGCTTATCGGACAAAGCAACAGTAACTAAGGGGGGTGGGTCTTTGCGAAGGGTCAATTGTTAATTTACATACAGAAGGTTCGAATAAATCTTGAAATATTGTAAATTCTTTATTAAGTTGTATGTACAACTAAGTCATTGAAAATTGTTAATGTTTTGAAAATAAATCTGTTATTTGACTTTGTTTAATTTTTTAATTTTGTTGCGAATGTCGCGATACGTATCGAATCGTGAGCTGAGTGTATCGTTACACCTCTAACAGATAGTATTAAAGTTTAATATTTTAATATAAAACACACTACCAATGCCCTAGAAACCACCCAAATAACTGCATAGCAATGCACAGAAATCTGACTCTTCAATATGGAAACACTCTAGCAACCATCCAGAAACACCCTAGCAACCACATAGCAACATCCTACAACTACCCAAAATACCCTATAGCATCATGGCGGTGAGTTTTTCATAGGCATATTTTTATAAAAAGTAAAAATCTCGTTAGCTCTGCCATTAGACCCGGCCGTCACACATGATGTCAGTTTTTACGAGGTGTCGTAACAAAGGCTATAAATCTCTCACTCGCTCACAGTAAAAGTGAAGAGGCGATGATGAAGGACTCTGAAAGGAGAGAAAGCAATATTATTGTCAGCACAAAATCATGATGGGCACAATTTACAAAATATCTGAGCAAAAGCATCTATTCTTTAATATCTCAGTTCTTCCTTCAAGCCAGTAATGAGACAGAATGGGGAGGAAATGGGACACTTTTGTTAACACCTGCAGAAGGTTTCAGAAGACATCTGAAGTCAAAAGTCACTTACATATCCGTACTTTATACTCTCAATTGGAGATGCACCAATGTATCGGCCAATAATCAGTTCAGCCGATAAAAGCAATTATTTTATCGGCCATTGGCCGATTGTTTAAAAACTGCCGATGATCAGGGCCAATTATATCCTGTCAATCGAAAATCTCTCGTGCTGAATTTAGGGCTGTCTAAGTTAACGCTACTTTCTAAAGTCAGAATTGCGAGATATAAAGTCAGAATTGCGAGATATAAAGTCAGAATTGCAAGTTATAAAGTCAGAATTGCATGATATAAAGTCAGAATTGCATGATATAAAGTCAGAATTACGACTTTGTAATTTATAACTCACAATTTTTACTTTATATCATGCAATACTGACTCTTTTTTTCCAGAATTACAAGTTATAAAGTCAGAATTGCGTGATATAAACTTGCAATTATGAGAAAAAAAAGTCAGAATTGAGAGTTTTTATCACGTAATTCTGACTTTATAACTCGCAAGTCTGACTTTATATCACTCAATTCTGACTTTATAACTCGCAAGTCTGACTTTATATCACTCAATTCTGACTTTATATCACTCAATTCTGACTTTATAACTCGCAATTCTGACTTTATATCACTCAATTCTGACTTTATAACTCGCAAGTCTGACTTTACAACTCGCAAGTCTGACTTATACTCACTCAATTCTGACTTTATATCACTCAATTCTGACTTTATAACTCGCAATCTGACTTTTATGCACTGCAATTCTGACTTATAATCTCGCAAGTCTGACTTTAATCACTCAATTCTGACTTTTATTGCAATCTGACTTTATATCTTGCAATTCGGACTTTATACTCGCAATTCTGACTTTATATCTCGCTTGTTTTATATCTCGCAATTCTGACTTTATATCTCGCAATTCGACTTTATATCACACAATTCTGACTTTATATCTCGCAATTGACTAATTATATCACAATTTGACTTTATATCACGCAATTCGGACTTATATCTCGCAATTCGGACTTTATATCTTGCAATTCTGACTTTTTTTTTCCTCAGAGGTTGTGCGCATATATCTCGCAATTCTGAGAAAAAAATTCAGAATTGTGAGATAAAAAGTTGTATACAAGTTGTTAATTTTAACCTCTAATATTATAGTAATGTACTAAATAAGAGGGTTCCCTGTATAGTTTATGGCATTAGTTGGGACATTTTTTTCCTTAAGAAAATCAGTATCGGCAGATATCATTCTGAATAATCGGCTATCGATTATTGAGAGCTCCAAATCTCTCTTTTCTCTTGAGCTTTGGACAATCAAATTTTCATTCAGGTTATTTCAAGCCTCATTAAATACTTAAAAAAGATGTTTTAACATAAATAGTTTAGCATTTCACCCATATTTTAGGATTAGGCATCTCATTTAGCAGATCCGTCAGTCGGCAGCAAGCCATATTGTTGTGTCAGACCTGGTTATGACATGGTTAATGACTGTTGTAAAAGGCTCTGGTTTCACTATGAAGTCATCCACAGACAGCCTTTAATGTGTTGCAGCTTGAACATCAGAGATAGATCCTATACATGAGGAGGGGCCGCAAGGGAAATAGGTGGAGCTTTGAAAACGCTGGGTCTTTATTTCACATGATGCCGCACCTCAAAAGCCTCCGCTGTCCTAATATTACAGTTCTTAGGCAAGATTGTTAAAAACATATTTGCGACACACCAAAACATATTTATCTGCACAGGCATATACCAATAAGTCTTGAAGTTATTGGTTCAAGGAACTGTGGAATGAGGTCACTGAAATTCAACTAAGGTGTTGGCCATATATTTCCTCAAATGTTTCAGTACGGTTTAAATTTATATAAAAGGCAAAATAATTAGCAGAAGAGAGTTTGCAGAAGCTGGGTTTCATTAGAAAAGTTTACAGACATATAAATTGAAAGATGGACCTGAACCATACAGACAAAAACATCACAGAGACTTGAGGGTGCAGGCCTATTTAGACTTGGGGCCTAGCAACCACCCAAAACACCCTAGCAACACCCTGACAAACACCCTGGCAACCACTCATAACATTATATAAATGCATTAATAAAAGATTTCCGATGTTTTATAAGAAAATACTAGAAATGGTCTTCAGATAAAATCCTACACAAACTTTTTTCAGAACATCTTAGAAACTATATAGCTAACTCTATAGCAACGCCCTAGCAACCACTTACAGCACTCCAGCATTGCGGCAGTGAGTTTTGCACTTCAAGGAAACACAAATTATTTTATTTATTTTTTTTGAAAATTACAAAACTAGTTAGGCTTAATTTACTCACTACTTAGCCACTATGTTAAGACTGTTTCTTAAAGAGGTCATGAACTGCATTATTTTATCATTTTATAATGTTTCCTGGGGTGCACTTATAATGTTAGTATGATTTTTACATCAAAAATTGTCATAATTTAGAAATAAAAGACATTTTTCCTACCCTGATTTTAGCCCTCTGATTTGAACGCTCTGTTTTAAGGGGCGTGTCTGCTGTGAGACTTCAGTGTAAACGCCCACTGCTGTGATTGGCTGATATCTTTGCATATGGAATGGCACAGTATTACTCTCTCGAAAACTTTTAGCACGTTTTTACTATTACAGCTCTCAAGCTTTTGGCACGAGTCCAGAACTCAGTCACTGATAAACTCGCACTGTTTGATTGACAGCTCCAGCGATTGTAAAGGGAGCGTTCTTTGATCGATTTCTATATATAATTTAATCACAGTTTAAATAACAGATTATTTTCATCCTTCTAAGAGAAACAAGGTGAAGTTGAGCGTTTAGTCACTGGTTTGATTTACTGACACACAGACAAAGATCATCTGACTGTACATGAATCATTAATATCAGATCAGGCATTAGAATGAACACAGTTACTGACATGTTGTTGCATTACTGTCGAGTCCATATCGTAAAAGTCTGTTTGCAAAGCCTGCGCCGAAATGCGATTGATTTACCAAAGAATCCACAGTGAAATGTACCGAATACAAATAAATAAAGCTCAACTGAGACATTCACATTGTTGAAAATAAATAACCATATTCCTGCATTAGGATCCTTTGAAAGGTAATGTTATTTTAGTCCTGTATCGCTCTTCTCTCCTCCTCATCTCACTAACACACCAGTGGGCGGGGCTAACGCTGCAATGATGAAGTAGGCCTTGATTTCTTCTGTGGAGGCGGAGTTTCACCTATCTATGACAGGATCAGTCGTTAAATGGACCTGGTGTCAATAAAAGCTTTTATTGGACTAACAAGGAAGTTTTCAGTTCTGAAACTTACAGGATATTCTTATATTACAATGACCTCTTATATATCAAAAGCTCAAAGAAAAAGTTGATTTCTCAATTCATGACCCCTTTAAGAACTTGTTTGACCAACTAGCAGTTACATAAGAAGTATACAGATCAAATTAGACAGATCTACATTTTTATGTAACTCACTTAAAAAAGTTATGACCTTTCTTGAAGAAACAAATCAGATGACTAACTTGTAAGACACGTCGAAGCAGTTTATGCAACTGGGCACAGGTCTTAGTAGTCTTTAAACTAGGTTTTATCTTTAGTACTATTTAAAAACTGAAAGGAAAATATTTGTATAAAGAAACGAAGAGGCAACGCACCAAAACCCAGGACTAGAGTGTCGTCTTTAGCACATGAAATAAGCGTAGTGTGCGGATGGTTCTTGTTTGAATAAATATCTTGCTCATCTTTTAACATGATCCACAGCGGGGAGCTGCACTGGGCTAGATGATATCATGCCCTCCCAAGATGATGATAAAAGACATGCAGCTCAAACACCAGGCCTGGCTGGCAGAAGGTGGGCTTACATGAGCTTTACTGCAGTCAATAAACGCAACAATCTCCTCTAAGATGAGCAATGATGTCATGCCGTGACTGCTCTCATCAAAATGTGTGGTTGGATGTTCTTTTCTCTGCTCTTTGATTGCTCTCCTTCATCATCAGGCTTTGGTTTGGGGGCACAAGGCTTTATGATTACAGTAAATGAACTTTACTGTGCTCGCTCGCATTTTCTCCTTTGCATTTACCCCCGAAATCCCCCATTACAATAATGTTGTGACAAAAGATATCATTAGTGTAATGTGAAAAAATCGTATTTATTTAATATGCAGAGTCTTGCTGACTTAAAAAAAAAAATAGTGCAAATTTTACTGTATTACAACAGTGAGAGTAATAGAAATTACAACTCAAAAATAAAATAAAATAATTAAATTACTCAAAAAAATAATGAATTATTAGAATTGGGGGATTAAATTGTCATAAAAAAAATGCAAAAAAGCATTAATAAAATATCCTGAATAGATGACTTTCTCTACAAAACAAAAATAAAAAATAAAATTACTCAAAAAAAAAAAAAAAAAAATTAGAATCGGGGGATAAATTGTCATGAAAATAAATGAAAAAATATTAATAAAATACCCTAAATAGACAATTTTCTCTTCGAAACAAGAATAAAATTAAAAATAAATAAATAAAAAATTTTAATAATAATAATAATATAATAAAACAACATCTACATGACCTTTTCAAAGTAATAAATATTTATTTATTTATTTATTTATTGTTTCTACCATGCCATATCAGCATTATAGACTATAATCAAGCTCAGGAGTAATAAAATGTAAAATAATCAACAATAATACTTCAATGAATTGTATACAATAATTTAACAACATTATCTTTACAACTAACAAAAATAAATAAAAATATTAATAACAAAACAAACAAAAATAAATAAATAAAAATATCAATAACAATAATATTAGCAACAATAACAGTTATTTCAATTTGATTAAAAAAAAAATCTAATATTATCCCATGTGAAACTTTTTTTAAATGTCCATTAATGTAACTTCTGAATAAAAATGTTGCCTAATTTAATTTAATTCAGTAGATTCTGATCAAATATGCTTTACAATCACAGTCATTTTTTTCCACTTTTTGGAAATATTGTTATTTTCAATATTATTATTAATTATCTCATGATCATGCATTCACAAACTATGGAACAAATACTCTCCGAGCGGAAACTAGTCGTAGTAGGCACAGTAAAGCTGCAATAGTGGGCTGATGTTAGTATTTGTTAGTATAAATCAACGGAATGTCTTTTATTTACACAAACGAGCACAAACCACATGTGCCATGCATGATAAATATGTCTGGCCACATCCGTGCCACACACGCAGCGTATATCAAGGGCCTCATTAGACAAAATTGCAGCTCTGCATGGAGACAATGGGCCCATTTACTTGACAGAATGCAAGTATCACATCAGTATGATCTCTTTACTCGGATGCTCTAAATAAATGGAGAAGCTCGAGACACTCAGACGATACGACCGCAGAGAAAGAAAAACCTTTTGATGTATTTGATCACTGGAAAAGCACGCGGGTCGACTTGCTGCTCATTTAAACTGAATGACTTCAAAGATTCCCCACACGAAAGAAAAATCACAAACTACAAAACTCACTAAACACTTTATTTTATGAAGAAAACTTGTTGTTTGACCGGGCTTAGAAAAAATACAAAACACGCTTATCCTCAATGAAGCTGCGTGATTTAAGACGTCATTCATGTCTGTACAAGTTATGAGTGAAGTTTAATGCTTATATTTGGGGGTTGTTCAAATCCCTAACCTTGTGAGCAACGATAATGACATCTCTTTTTCATCTTAAGAGTTTCTCCTACGATAGAGATTCAATAACAGCAAATAGAGACTTTTTCAAGCGATTTTCAGATTTTCTTTCTGAGTAAAAGACCTCACACATGTGTAAAGTTTCAGAAGAGATCTGAACAATGCCTCGAACTGCTGTCTCAAACAATTAACAAATTCGTATCTCTTGGACAGGCAACAATTTATTATTAGCATTAATACACAAATCTCGCTCTTTCGCGTGGTGTACCTCAAGGATCCGTTCTTGGTCCACTTCTGTTTCTAATCTATATGTTTCCTCTCGGTCAGATTGTTATGGTCTTAATTTCCATAGTTATGTTGATGATACACATATCTATCTGACCTTTCAGCCCAATACTGTTTTTCCTCCCCTTCCATCACTTTCTGTCTACAAGATCTCAAAGTATGGATCGCTCAAAACTTCTTAAAACTGAATACTGACAAAACAGAGATCCTGTTAGTAGGCCCTAAATCCCTTGTCTTTTCCCAACATGACTTCTCCATTCATATTGACAGAATCTTGGGGTACTATTTGATTCCAAATGACGTTTTGAATTCCATATCAGCCGGCTTGTTACATCCTGTTTTTTCCACCTTTGCAACATTGTACGTATATGACCTTTGCTAAATTTAAAAAATGGCGAAACTGTTGTCCATGCTTTTATAACCTCGCGTCTGGACTATTGTACTGTAACTCTGTTTGTGGCTCTTTTGTTGTGTGGCTTACCCACTAAAACCATTAAAGGGTTAGTTCACCCAAAAATGAAAATTCTGTCATTAATTACTCACTCACACCTGTAAGACCTTCATTCATCTTCAGAACACAAATTAAGATATTTTTGATGAAATCTGATGGCTCAGTGAGGCCTGCATAGACACTTTTAATGCCCAGAAAGCTACTAAAGACGTATTTAAATCAGTTCATGTGACTGCAGTGGTTCAACCTTAATGTTATGAAGCGACGAGAATACTTTTTGTGCGCCAAAAATAACAAAATAACGACTTTATTCAACAATATCTAGTGATGGGCGATTTCAAAACACTGCTTCATGAAGCTTCGAAGCTTTACAAATCTTTTGTTTCGAATCAGTGTATCAAACAGCCAAAGTCACGTGACTTCAGTAAACAAGGCTTCGTTACATCATAAGTGTTTCGAAATTTCAGTGGTTCACCACTGGGGGGCGTGACTTTGGCAGTTTGATACACGCTCTGAACCACCGATTTGCCGTCATTTTACACCGGACTGCTTCACAAACGAGGGTCAATTCAACGCTGGATTTGCACAAAAGATTAACATGACGGCACATGCTAGTCGATGAGTTGAATCAACTCCACAGCAACTACATAAATTTATCCACTAACCATTCAGAAACATCCTAAAAGTTGTAACTTCTTCCCGATCAGTGTCGACTCCGGTTTGAACAATGTAAGGCTGAACACCGTTACTGACAATCCTCATTTTGGCTGCATGAGATTCTCCAGCTTTGTTGTTGTTGAGCGACCGAAGCGCGAGCTGTTAAAGCTCCGCCCTCTTCTGGAAAGGGGGCCGGGAGCAGCAGCTCATTTGCATTTAAAGGGACACACACAAAAACAGCGTGTTTTTGCTCACACCCAAATAGGGGCAAATTTGACAAGCTATAATAAATGATCTGTGGGGGATTTTGAGCTGAAACTTCACAGACACATTCTGGAGACACCAGAGACTTATATTACATCTTGTGAAAGGGGCATTATAAGTCCTCTTTAATGTATGTCAATAATTGTCTCACTTGGGGCTATTTTTTTCCTAAGGAAAGGGAAACACGACAGTTGAAACAACTGAAAATTCAATGAAGTCTTATGAGCTTTGAAAGAGCAACCTCTGAACAAACAGCAGTGTTGAATACACTATTCACTGCACAGTGTCACATTTATTTGTCTTGCTGAAGTACAGAACAATTACTACACAAAGCGAAAATGTCTCTGTGTGTGTAGGAACTAAATGTGTTTGATTTTGGCTGTTCTCCTACACTAATACAGCAACATTAACAACCAGCTATGGTCAGGTTCACCCACTCATTCCATTGTTAAACATGAAGGAACTGACAGCGCGGTCGCAAAAAAAAAATGACAGCAAGTGCTAACACAACATCACAGAAAGGACAGCTTGTTTGACTTGTCAAGCTGGTGAATGACTTAAGTCAAAGAGAAGTTTGTGAAAACAAAGGCAAGAGTAAACCGAGACGAAAACGCTGGCAAAGTAATGCTGAAGTCATAAATTTGCGCTGTGAGTATCTTGTTTGTCTTGAATTCCAAAGTCGTGAGCTAAACCTCTCGTGTTTTTGTCGTCGGGACGCCTAGACACTTGACCTTCACTGGAATCTCTGAATTGCTTTATTCTGTCCCCGCAAAAGTAAATAATGCACATTCATTTGTTTTACGCCCCAAGCATGCATATTTAAAGGCGAAACACAACACGATAAACTGTTCAAGGCTCTGTCTCCGGTTTTAAGGAACATTAACAGTCAGAACTGGCCCTCTGGCACCCAAATGCTATGACTTCATCCCTTTATCATTGATTTAATATGCTCAGAAATGTGCCAGAGATATGTACTGAGTTACATACACGCACAATCTGAGAGGAGTGCATGCCTGATGGCTGACGTCTTCGTACACCTGGAGCCGTGTGGCCTTAGTCATGTTTCACTGACCCCCGAGAACAGCTCGTCTTATCAGTGCGAAGAAACGCCAGCCAAAAGAGACCACGACAACCTCATTCACCACAAAAATAACAGACTTATTAGTCAAGAGCCCACTGACAGCTGCAGTGCCACTGAACTGGACAGGGAAACGGGCAGGAGAAGTGTGTTATTTAAGCACCACTAATAATAATATTAATAATTATACATTTAATTTATAGACATTCTGTAGCCCCGCCCCTGCTGCGCTCACTGTGTTCTGTCGTCCATTTTGTATTTCCACAGCATGAAGGTAAGATCTTACGGATTTATGAATGAACCGCTCGTTTTAAAATCTTCCCGGTTTAACTGACATTAGTTTTGACATCTTCTTCAAACATTACAATGCTCATGATAACTTTCGTTAATTCTACAATAAGTAAATCCACTTCAGCAGCGAATTACTCTTCGATAGCAATGCCATAGAAATATACAGAGCAACCGCAAAAACGGAAGTTCAAGCACAAAGTTATAAAGATGGCTGTGCACTTGTTTCTCTGGTGCATAAGGTCGATATAGCACCTTTATATAGGCTCAAGGTTGCTTTAAAACAAACAAACAAATAAATATTTCATTAATGACCAAACATAATATCAAAAATTATTATTTTGTTACATTGCCACCATGGTGGAGATTTTGGTACTTGCAAGGATAAAATAAAATAAAATAAAATAAAATAAAATAAAATAAAATAAAATAAAATAAAATAAAATAAAATAAAATAAAATAAAATAAAATAAAATAAAATAAAATAAAATATTTAACCACCAAACATAATACTTGTCAGGGCAATAAAATTAAATAAAATTAAAAATAAATAAATAAATAAATAAATAAATAAAATAAACCACCCAACATAATTGCAAAAATAATTCTATTTTTATGTTGCAAGGGCTACTTGCCAGGGATAAAAAATAAAAAAAACATAAAATTAAATTAAATTAAATTAAAAATAAAATATTTAACCACCAAACATAATTGCAGAAATAATTCTATTTTTACGTTGTCACCACGATGGTGATGTTGGTACTTACCAAGGCTATAAAATAAAATAAAATAAATAAAATAATAAAATATTTAACCACCAAAAATAATACTTGCCAGGGCAATAAAATAAAATGAAATTAAAAATAAATAAATAAAATAAACCACCCAACATAATTGCAAAAAAAATTCTATTTTTATGTTGCTATGATGGTGATGTTGATACTTGCCAGGGCTAAATAATAATAATAATAATAATAATAAAAAAAATAATAAAAAAAATAAAAAATTAAATTAAAAATAAAATAATAAAATATTTAACCACCAAAAATAATACTTGCCAGGGCAATAAAATAAAATGAAATTAAAAATAAATAAATAAAATAAACCACCAAACATAACAGCAAAAATAATTCTATTTTTTTTTTTTTTTTGCCATGATGGTGATGTTGGTACTTGCCAGGGCTAAAATAAAAATTAAATTAAATTAAATTAAATTAAAAATATTTAACCACCAAACATAATTGCAAAAATAATTCTATTAAATAAAATAAAATAAAATAAAATAAAATAAAATAAAATAAAATAAAATATTTAACCACTAAAAATAATACTTGCCAGGGCAATCAAATAAAATGAAATTTAAAATAAATAAATAAAATAAACCACCAAACATAATTGCAAAAATAATTCTATTTTTACGTTGCCTTGATGTTGATACTTGCCCGGGTAATAAAATCAAAAATAAAATAAAATAAAATAAAATAAAATAAAATAAAATAAAATATTTAACCACCAAACATTTGCAAACATAATTGAATTTTTACGTTGCCACCTTGGTGATACTGGTACTTGCCAGGGCATTGCTATACAGTTGCTAACACGTTCTGAGAGTTTTGTAGCATGTTGCTAGGTTGTTCCATGTGTTCGCTAGGTTTGCTTACTGGCTTAAAAAAATGATTGTTGTCAATTATGTTTCCCAAACACTCCTCCCTCTCCTTCCGGTCAGGTAAGGTAGTCTCACCCCAAACTCACTCCACTCCATGTGCTCAAACAGATGAGATCAGTCTGTGTGTTGATGCCAAGCGGAAGCATGAAGCCCTGAGCTGGACGAACATCAAACGCTGTGTGGAGGTCCACTGTAAATACGCAGCCTCTATATCTGGCTTACTCTGAATCCCCATACGTAACCCTACTCGTCATTTTGCTGTAGAACTGTACTGAGTCATGTGAGTCGCAGTAACACTGCTGCTGATTATTTGACATTTTCAAACAAGATCTGGAAAACATTGGAGTTTTATCTGCTTTGACTTATCACGCAAGCTGTTTGATTGTCGTGCATCACTGAGAGGGAAAGCAGAGACAAAGATATAGGAGATGCGAGCAATGATTTATGTTATCAATATGTTTGAAAAATCTACTTGACTTGAGAAGAAATGCAGCATGTTTAAGAACACTTTAGGAGAACATTAAGAATATTTAAGGCCAATATACTCAAGTACATGATTGCAAACGCTTCTAGCTACGCAAACTTGATTTACAGGTTGATGCATTATCAAATGTGTTTCATAAAGCAACTTGCATGCAATGCATTACACTGGACAATAAAGCCATTGTACGGTCAATTTTCTCTTTCAGATCATCTACTGTCATCAAGGACCAACTGTTTTGAAGAAAATGTTACTGAGAAAGAATAAATTGCATACTTAAAGTATTTTTCTGTATTAATAATCCTCAAATAGTCCTCAAAAGGCCAGCTTGTATATTTATACCATTTGCACACCAAACATGCTGTCCAAATATAATGATTTTTTTAAATAAAATAAAAAAATAAAATAAAATAAAATAAAATAAAATTGTGCGTTGATTGTTGTGCATCACTGAGAGGGAAAATAGATAAAATAAAATAAAATAAATAAAATAAATAGTGCATTGATTGTTGTGCATCACTGAGAGGGAAAATAGAGAACGATAAAATAAAATAAAATAAAATAAAATAAATAAAATAAAATAAAATAAAATAAAATAAAATAAAATAAAATAAAATAAAATAAAATAAAATAAAATTATGCATTGATTGTTGTGCATCACTGAGAGGGAAAATAAAATAAAATAAAATAAAATAAAATAAAATAAAATAAAATAAAATAAAATAAAATAAAATAAAATAAATTGTGCATTGATTGTTGTGCATCACTGAGAGGGAAAATAGAGAACGATAAAATAAAATAAAATAAAATAAAATAAAATAAAATAAAATAAAATAAAATAAAATTGTGCATTGATTGTTGTGCATCACTGAGAGGGAAAATAAAAAATAAAATAAAATAAAATAAAATAAATTGTGCATTAATTGTTGTGCATCACTGAGAGGGAAAATAGATAAAATAAAATAAAATAAAATAAAATAAAAAATAAAATAAAATAAAATAAAATAAAATAAAATAAATTGTGCATTGATTGTTGTGCATCACTGAGAGGGAAAATAGATAAAATAAAATAAAATAAAATAAAATAAAATAAAATAAAATAAAATAAAATAAAATAAAATAAAATAAAATAAAATAAAATATTTTCAAACATACCAGCCTTGCTGATAACCATCTTAAACGACTGAAATGAAACATCTGTGAGTCTCAGAATTGCCAAATGACGAAATGCTCAACTTTTGATTTGTGGTCAGACGTGTAGACATTTCTCAAGATCGTTCTCTCAGATCCAAATTTAAAACAAGAACAATGTGTCCATTTACAATCAACGGCACCAGAGGGGAAGAAACCAGACAGCAGGGCTGAAATATTGCAGCACTCAAGCCTGTGCAAGTACAGTCAATAGATCTCTGTATCGCAAGAACAGTGCTTTTGTGTTACTTACTGAATATCAAAACTATATTCGTCTCAATCGGAAGTCAGTTGGTAACATTCGGACCCATAATCCCACCGCGTCATCGTTGAGGATAGGTGTGCCATTGCTATTCTATGCTATCAGACTTGGAAAATGGAAATGGGTGAGAAGATCCTACAGCCACGTTCACACAGCAGCAGAGTATGGTTGTCAGTCCTATATTTGACTTTATATCACACAATTCTGACTTTATAACTCGCAATTGCAACTTTACATCATGCAATTCTGAGAAAAAAAGTCAGAGTTGTAAGATAAAAAGTCACAGTTATCTTTTACATTTTTTATTCTGTGGCGGAAACAAGCTTCCATAGAGAAGTAACCACCAAGCAAACCTCTCAGAGTATATTCATCTCAATATAAAGTCCGCCTCGGGTGGCAATCAAGCAAGGAGGAAATGGACCAGCATGAGGTCATTCAACTTTTAGTCACGTTCTGCGGTGATCTATGTAATGTTGAAGCAAAGTTACTTACTGTACTCCGGACTTTTCACCCCCTTCAATCACTTTGATAGAGGGTTTGACCTTTGACCCATGATGTCATCACCACGGCCAGTCAGGTGGCCTCAGCCTTCAATTATGCACTGATGTAGCTGAGGCTGGAGGTTTATTAGAAACACAAAGAGGTTTCGTTAAACACACGGACACAGCTGTCGGAGCGCAGCCTCAACAAGGCCTGTGTGTATTTCTCCTATTTGTCACCCAACAGGTATGACATTTTAATCACAGGAAATGTTTACAGCCTGCTAGCTCTAATCAGAGAGCCAGACGCATCAGACACTTTCTGCTGAGTGAATTTTTGCCTTTCTCTAGATGACGCAAATCGGCACAGAGCCATTTTGGCGAAAAGCATCTTCAACATTCCTATTAGTCTGTGTCCGTGTGTTTTTGCAGCAGGTGTCTGATAACACATTACAACACTTCAAAAAATGATGTTCTTCCTCAGTATTTTTGTCTTGGTTTCCAATACAAATATCCCAAAATTCTTATATCAAGATACATTTACTGGAGAAGCAAAATGACTTAAGATATGAAGTATTGTTTTCTGAAAAATATATCAAAATGAAGTGAGTTTATGCCGGGGTCAGAACATCAAGCTTTCTTCGCAAAATTTAAACGATATTATCATCCAGTTCTAATCTGCTAAATGTGAATATGAGGCATGGAGATACTAAGATATTATAAACATAAACATGACGTAATCATGATTATGTGTAAAGCTGCTTTGAAGCAATGTGTATTGAGAAAAAAGTTCTATAAATACATTTGAGTTGATTTAAAACAACCATACAAAACGGTGTTTGTCCTCTCTCAGGTCTCTGAAGTCTCTGTTATTCTTTTCCAGGCATCGTCTAAACCTCCAAAACATCATCTAGGGGAACAAAAAGATAACAGATGAGCTCATGTTTGGGAATAAACATCACACTGGTGTGCTTATGTTGGGGAGGTCAATAAAATAAATAAAATAAAATAAAAATATAGCTGCAAACAGCCATTAAGGGGCTAAGCACAAAGAAGGCACAAAAAGTCATGCCACCATGGCTGGGAGCAACTGCAACAATGAGCAATTAAAGACCTATTAAGATCATTTTAGGCAAAATAGCTGAAAAATCATAAATACAGTCAATAATAATGATTTAATGGTTTATCCCTTTCGACCAATAGGTGGCGCTGAAACTAAATTGATGTGGTTTGGTCAGAGTGAGGTGACAATGACACATGCAAAGTTTGGTGTCGATATGCAGCCTCAAGAGGCATTTTGGCATCATGCCTCAACTTTATTTCTGCGTTATATGGAAACGGCTTTGTCTATCAACATGAAATCCATAACTGTTTGCCAGCATGGTCTGAAGATGGTCTGAATTTTGGTGAAAATCGGACCAACGGTATTGAAAAAGTAGGTTTTTGAAGAAAATCAAAATGGTGGACAGAAAGTTTGGCTGACTATGAAATTGTATGTATGTTCTCGGCATCTAGGAATCTATCAAGACCAGCTTCATTACAATAGGCTAATTTATTCAAAAGTTATTAGCATTTTTGTATATTTCTTTATAACTTTTGACCACAAGGTGGCGCTGCCCAGAAACTTTTTGAGTACATCAGGGCATGGTATCGAAGACTCATACCAGGTTTCATAGCGATACGCTAATGCGTTCATAAAATACACCATTTTACTACAAAATTCAAAATTGCTGACGCACAAAATGGCCGACATGGGAAAATTGACACCATGAATCTAACAAGACCACTTTTATGATTTTTGAACAAACCGTTCAGAAGTTATAAGCAAAAGAAGCCATTTTTCATATCTCTGAACCAGTAGGTGGCGCTGCGCCAAATGCAGTATGTAACCTCAGGTCATGCATATGATGACATGGACCAACCCTGCGTTCTATTCGGAAGGATTAGGGCATAATCCTATAATGCCCTAATCCCTTCAAAGGGTTTACCCCCAGAGAGAGCTTCGAAAGGGATGAATGTAGGGGGTCAAAAAAACAATTTTTTTTGGAACGCACTTCTGCGTCACTTATTGAGACAATCAAGGAGGTGCCTTCGTCGTGCATTTTGTACACTGGTTGACTTGTGCAAGCTGCACCTTTTATTTAACGTTAGTTTATTTATTTATTTTTGGTTTATATCACCATATTGTATATTGTGTCTATGTATTTGGAACATTTGAATGGACTGATAAAGGTAGCTGTAAAGTATTTTTGTTGTCGTTTTGACTATAATAATGTACCAAATCTATCGCGTATAAATATTGCAGTAGTATAGACAAATACTATACATACATTTATAGGTAAATTCGAACTCCGAGCCTCCTGTACCCATTCTGTGATGCCAACCAACTTCCCTGTGCAAAGAATCATGGGGGCCCGAAGTGTCCATCAGTTGTACCCTTTGAAATCCTTCATTCCGAAGGGCCCTTTGAAGTGGCCAGTTTTGAGCACTTCGGTTTGGAACGACCCTTCAATATGGCGGCCATGATTGTTTTCACTCCGGAGGGCGATATATCCCGTTTGGAACGCACCACTTGTTTGAGGAGATACAGCCTTATGTCTATTTTCACAAGCGCTACATCAAATTAGTTTGCACGTTTGTCGAAAACAGTTTGACAAATCGTCTTGAATTCCATAAATTCCATAACGGCTTAGGAAGAGTTCAAAAGAATTTTTTTCGGAAAATTCAAGATGGTGGGAAAATTTTCGAAAAATTTATGGAAAATGCCATCATAGGGTCCAATCGAAACATCTTGAGCCAAGGAATCAGAATTTGTTTTTAGCCCTTGTAGTTTAAGTTATTAGCATAAACCTAAGTGCAAGTTTGGACAGCTGGTGGCGCTAGAGGGATTGCGTTAGAGACTCCAAATTTGCTATAGTGACATTTCAGACTGTCCTCTATCAGTGTGCCAAATTTCACTTTCCCGCAAGAAGTTCTATGGGCTGCCATAGACTTCCAGTGCGGAAGAAGCAGAAGAAGAAGAAGAATGGCAATGATTATAATAGGTGCCTACGCACCTTCTGTGCTTGGGCCCTAATGAAATAAAAACCCAGCAAACATACAAAAATAACTTGATTTTTATGTTGGCACCGTGGTGATGCTTGTATTTTCCAGGCCATTGCTATTTGGTTACTAAGGTGTTCTGCGGGTTTGCAGCAAATGTTGTGAAAGCGAATGGTTTTCTCTTTATACAGTGACGGACAAATGTTTGTGTGTGCTGTAAGGGTGAAGCCTCGAGACAGACGGTGACAGACGTGAACCCCAGACAACTGGAGAACGCACGGCTCAGCATTTGTTATCCTGCTGAATTCAGTGCGCCAGTTGCTCAAGTCAGATGTTTAAATCCCACATTCAACTGCACACAGCTGATGGCTCGTTTTACAATATCGAAACTTGCAGCCAAATTTTAAAAGTGCATGGAATATTTTCGTTAATTTTTTTCACTGGTATACAACGGTCTAAGACTTAATACGATTTATTTTTAGCGACCCAGATTATCAAAATTATTACAAAGTGGCATGAATGAGCGCACAAAAACAGCTTTGATTGGATAAACGATCTTTGATGTCAACAACAAAAGATTTTGGTTTTGCTATTATGAATTATATGGTTAGCTTAAGGGGAGGTAAACTGGGGGTAAAACTTTTAACTGTATTTACTTCCTTAAAGAAATGAGAGAATTCAACGCGAATTGTCAGGAAAGGACTGTGGCTAGCAGAGGAAGATTAGGGGTCGGTCACAGCGGTCCCTTTTGAATTACAGTGTGCAGAAAAGGAGTACTGTTCATTTAATTACCCCTAAATTAGGGGAAAATGTATGATCCAATCATCTAGCCTTGGAATTACATCATGCATTATGACATCATCGTTGTGTCTAATTCTCTCTGTTTGACTGACTAAAGTTTGTTGAGGAAAGTTAGATTAATATATTAAATCATGAATACTTGTTTTTGCAATGATCAAATTAGTCTTGGTGTTGTATAGATTAAAACGGTTTCCTTGTCTTTATGGTTTCAGCTTTCACCAGCACTAAACTAAACTATTAGAAGTCTATTATTAAAATGGTGCACACAGTAATTTACTTTTAAATTGGAAACAATCACCAAGAAGAAGTTTGAGAAATATAGAAACATGTTTGGGATTCACTGGATTAAAGCCACATGTCAAAATGAGTATGCTAGAGGCCATGACGAATTTAAAAGCATTTTAAGTCTTGAAAACAACATTACAGCATAGTAATGGCAGCCACAGACAGATGCACTCAGTTGTTGTTCAGTGGATTGTATGTTATTTGTGGGGTGTGGAGATTCACAGATACACGTGTTCTGATACTGGGAATATGTAATATAGACCTTATGCGCCAGAGAAACAAGCGCGCAGCCATTTTAGAATTTTGTCTTTTAACTTAAGTTTTGGCGGTAGCTCTGGCATCGCTGTCGAAGATTAGCTGGTGAGGTGGATTTACTTATTGTAGAGTTAACGAAAGTAATCATGAGCATTGTAATGTTTGAAGCAGATGTCATAACAAATGTCAGTAGACCGGGAAGGTTTTAAAACGAGCGGATCATTCATAAATCCGTAGGATTTACCTTCATGCTGTGGAAATACAAAATGGACGACAGAACACAACGAGCGCGGCGCCGGAAAGGGGCGGGGCTACATTTAAAGCTGATGCTAAAATTGCGCTTCATGTGTTGATTCATTAAAAAGAATCGGCTCTTAAGATTCAGCAACCATTTATCATATTCGATCGCTTTATCTTTCTCATTCTGAAAGTTTTATTGATTTATACAACAGTAAATTATGGCACTGATGATTGGACGCGCTCCACTAAATTGCCATACCGTCATAAAAGCCTTTACTTTCTCTCCCACCCGCAGGGCGTTTCACAGCCTGTCCGACATTCAGTGAGTTTTGAAACCTTCAGAGCATCTGTTGCTTTCTTTCTGCAGTTGTTATTTACTTGCATTCTTGCAGCAGTTGAGGCGAACAAGAGACCAACTGTCTGCGCTGCCGTGTGTGTGTGTGTGTGTGTGTGTACGGGACAGGACGGCTATTTCACTATAAAATTTAACAATATGCTAATCAGCAATTTTGATCTTTTCGCTAGTATTTTTTTCTATAAATTCCATTATAGAAATGTAACAATATGCTAATCAGCCATTTTGTTCTTTTCGCTAGTAATTTTTTCTATAAATTTCACTATAGAAATGTAACAATAATCAGCAATTTTGATCGTTTCGCTACTAATTTTTTCTATAAATTTCACTATAGAAATGTAACAATATGCTAATCAGAAATTTTGATCTTTTTGCTACTATATTCTTCTATAAATTTCACTATAGAAATGTAACAATAATCAGCGATTTTGATTGTTTCGCTACTAATTTTTTTCTATAAATTCCACTATAGAAATGTAACAATACGCTAATCAGCAATTGTGTTCTTTTCACTAGTATTTTTTTCTATAAATTTCACCATAGAAATGTAACAATATGCTAATCAGCAATTGTGTTCTTTTTACTATTAATTTTTTCTATAAATTCCACTATAGAAATGTAACAATATGCTAATCAGCAATTTTGTTCTTTTCGCTAATAATTATATTTTCTATAAATTTCACTTTAGAAATGTAACAATATGCTAATCAGAAATTTTGTTCTTTTCGCTAGCCATTTTTTTCTATATATTTCACTATAGAAATGTAACACGCTAATCAGCAAATTTGTTCTTTTCGCTTATGATTTTTTCTATAAATTTCACTGTAGAAATGTAACATGCTAATTAGCAATTTTGTTCTTTTCACTAGTAATTTTTTTCTATAAATTTCCCTATAGAAATGTAACAACATGCTAATTAGCAATTTTGTTCTTTTCGCTAGTAAATGTTCTATAAAATTTACTAGCGAAAATTTACTTCCTCCTCAGACTCAACGCTCTCGCGCGTTGCCAGTTTGAAGACACGCAACAGGAGCGAGCTCAATTGACATTGGAAGGCGAGGAGATTTACACACTGTAAGATAATTAGTTGATTTATTGTTTTATGATGAGTTGATATTGTGTTTTAATATGCTCCCATTCATAGAGATATTTAGATGGATGCTGAGGCTTTTTAGGTTGGGTTGAATCTGCGATCAGTTTGTTCACTGGCTTCCATGGCTGCAATTCGCTGCATGTGTTTTCCGCCACCTGGCAACCCGGGGTGGAGAAATACTATTGGGTAAATTGGCAACGTGCGGTCTTGCACAGACCAAAACAAAAACAGAAATCCCGACACGGAACGCAAATTGCAAAGTAAAATAACTGGCTGTAGCAATGGTTTTCAGAGAAACGAGTATGTGAACTCAGCATGTTTAATAAATATCTGCAAACATATTATGGTATTTTTAAGCTTTAGTACAGTCAAAAACTTACATAGAGCACCTTTAAATTTCACTATACAAAAGTATCAAAATGATAATCAGCAATTTTGTTCGTTTCGCTAGTATTTTTCTATAAATTTCACAAGAGGCCAACTGTCTGCGCTGCCGTGACCTCTGAGATGATTGTGTGTGTGTGTGTGTGTGTGTGTGTATGTGTGTGTGTGTGTGTGTGTGTGTGTGTGTACGGGATGGGTATCTCTTATCATGACACACTGGGTCAGATGTGGAATTCTTTCTGGTTAAATACGGGCAGATGTCTCTCATTCAAACACGTTCTCAATGTTTTTGATGTTCACTAAAGCTCCATTTAATTGATCTAAAACAGCCGACATTAAAAACAGTAATATTTCGAACCTTTCTGACCTCAAACTTTTGAACAGTATAGTGTATATAATTATAACTTCACAGTTATAGACAGATGCTCTTGATTTCCATATTTGGATAAAAGGCCAGACGTGTGTAATTAGTTGCAGTCTGTGTGACGTGATGATGATCTAAATGAAAGGCTGTGAAGGTCCGTGTCTGTAATCAGAGGAGGTTCAGCGTCGTGATAGTGATGTTCAGGTCTGAAGCAGCTGCTGCGCACAATCCCTGCATTGTGCTCCATCTCAGCAGCTGGCACTGCATTTAATGAAAGCAGCCAATCACAGCCCTGCTCAGACACAGACATCCCACCTGACGCAGGGCTTTTAGAAGCTTATTGGACAGCTGAACTCGAACCCTCACCTGCTAGTGCTGTCAATCAAAGCCATCAGCTGTTCCTGCTCAGGATCGACTCAATCTGACTCCCGAACACAAACAGGGAAGAGGAGAAAGAGACATTTATCCAGCTGGAACTTCTGTCATTAATCAGGTATTGCCCCTTTAAAAAACTACAGTGATGGTTTCAGATGTAATAACATGGCACTGAATACCATACAGATCTAGAATGGCTTGAGGGTGAATCAGTTATGTGATAATTTTCATTTTTGAGTGAACTTTACCTTTAATTTCAAACAGAAAAATCATGAAAAAGATCATTAAAGAATCAAGTAAACAACTCCATCTAGTGGTAGTGTTGAGGAACAGGAGAATGAGGACATTACAGAAGGAACCTGAGAAGAAACTGATGCTGGAATTCATGGAGGAGGAGGAGATGCCGCAGATAAAAGTGTCTGAGAAGAACAGAGCGATGGTGATTGAGCTGCTGATCAGGGATGAGAACTGGAGCAGATGATGTCAGTCTGCTGTGAATAAGTGTGCCAACAGCGCTGAAGCTGCCAAGATGGAAAAATGATAGACGGGTTATTGAGGATATTATGAAAAGCTCACGAGAATCACTGTCTGTTCATGCTTCAGTGTGTTTTCTTGGTTCCTCCTAAAGTTTTTCTCTCTGAAAGTTTGTCCACCGTTGATACGAGGACGTAAACATTAGTGATAGAAAAAAGATAGAAGAATAGAAAAATCCCTTAAAAATAGAATATTCTACATTAAAAAAGAAATCAAACATACTGGGTAATATTTTGGCATATGTAATTATAATATTTTGACATTTTTATTTTCGCTAGTCAATTTTTCTACAAATTTCACTATAGAAATGTAACAATACGCTAATCAGCAATTTTGTTATTTTCGCTAGTAATTTGTTCTACAAATTCCATTATAGAAATGTAACAATATGCTAATCAGCTATTTGTTTTTCTTTTCGCTAGTATTTTTTCTATAAATTCCATTATAGAAATGTAACAACATGCTAATTAGCAATTTTGTTGTTTTTGCTAGTAATTTTTTCTACAAATTCCATTATAGAAATGTAACAATATGATAATCAGGTATTGTGTTCTTTTCGCTAGTAAATTGTTCTAAAATTTTCACTATAGAAATGTAACAATATGCTAATCAGTAATTTTGTTCTTCTCGCTAGTCATTTTTTCTACAAATTCCATTATAAAAATGTAACAATATGCTAATAAGCAATTTTTTTTCTTTTCGCTAGAAACGTTTTCTATAAATTCCATTATAGAAATGTAACAACAAGCTAACTAGCAATTTTGTTCGTTTTGCTAGTAATTTTTTCTACAAATTCCATTATAGAAATGTAACAATATGCTAATCAGCTATTGTGTTCTTTTCGCTAGTAAATTGTTCTAAAATTTTCACTATAGAAATGTAACAATATGCTAATCAGCTATTTGTTTTTCTTTTCGCTAGAAACTTTTTCTATAAATTTCACTATAGAAATGTAACAACATGCTAATCAGCTATTTTGTTCTTTTCGCTAGTAAATTGTTCTAAAATTTTCACTATAGAAATGTAACAGTATGCTAATCAGTAATTTTGTTCTTTTCGCTAGGAACTTTTTCTATAAATTTCACTATAGAAATGTAACAACATGCTAATTAGCCATTTTTTTTCTTTTCGCTAGTCATTTTTTCTACAAATTCCATTATAGAAATGTAACAATACGCTAATCAGCAATTTTTTTCTTTTCGCTAGGAACTTTTTCTATAAATTTCACTATAGAAATGTAACAACATGCTAATTAGCCATTTTTTTTTCTTTTCGCTAGTAATTTTTTCTATAAATTCCATTATAGAAATGTAACAACATGCTAATTAGCAATTTTTGTTGTTTTTGCTAGTAATTTTTTTCTACAAATTCCATTATAGAAATGTAACAATCTGCTAATAAGCAATTTTTTTTCTTTTCGCTAGAAACTTTTTCTATAAATTTCACTATAGAAATGTAACAACATGCTAATTAGCCATTTTTTTCTTTTCGCTAGTAATTTTTTCTTTAAATTCCATTATAGAAATGTAACAACAAGCTAATTAGCAATTTTGTTCGTTTTGCTAGTAATTTTTTCTACAAATTCCATTATAGAAATGTAACAATATGCTAATCAGCTATTGTGTTCTTTTCGCTAGTAAATTGTTCTAAAATTTTCACTATAGAAATGTAACAATACGCTAATAAGCATTTTTTTTTCTTTTTGCTAGAAACTTTTTCTATAAATTTCACTATAGAAATGTAACAATATGCTAATTAGCAATTATGTTCTTTTCGCTAGTAGTTTTTTCTATAAATTTCACTTTAGAAATTTAACAATATGCTAATTAGCAATTTTGTTTTTTTTTCACTGGTCAGTTGTTCTACAAATTTCACTATAGAAATGTAACTAATAGCCAATATATTTTTGAAAAATGGTGAAAGCAAGCATATGGATATAAGATAAATATGATAATCAATTATATATTGATAGACATATAATGATATTTTCTTTTTGTAATATTCACTAGTATCTTTTTCCAAGAATTTCCATTGAACAAAGTAATGCATTATTTGGATAAACATTTAAATTAAAAGAAATGAAAATCAGAATAAGCTATTGGTTTGGACTGTGGAAGTTAATCATTTATTTGTTTTTATCACATTTTGATGTGAAGACAACAAAAATATTTCCCATTTTAAAGATAAGACATAAATGTGTTGAACCGGCTCCGGCTGAAACGAATGCAAAGCACTGAATTCATCCCACATCATCATCATCATCTCAATCATTTCTCCATTTATCTCTGTCTCTCCTCACACAATAGTTCATGCCTGGAGGCTTCAGTTCTGTCTGGTTGCCATGCAACTGTTGGCGTGGTGTGGTTGCCATGGATGTGGGTTGGGAGGGGGCTGTAATTTCAGCTTGAGTTAAAGTGAATGAGACGCTGTGCTAATTATCAATGGAGTCTATTCTGAGACTCACTGGACACTTCACAGTATAAAGATGTGTCAGGATACACAAAACCAGCCTCTAAACTAGCCAGATTTACTAGAGTCTGTTAGATAAGTCTTGTGTGAGTCGGTAATTAACACAAGCTTCATTAGATTTACACACTTACATGAGTTTATGAGAGAAAACATAAGAATCTCATGAGTTCATTTTATAACCAGCAGATGGAGCTGTTTGCCCAGAATATTAATCTGAAAATTCCCAGTATCCCATGTTTACCATGGTGTAGCATCTCCTCTTCTTTTCAAAACGTCTGGGCATCGAGGTAATGAGATTCTGGAGTTTTGGTGTTGAAATTTGGTCCCATTCTTGCCTGATATAATTCCAGCTGCTGAAGAGTTCGTGGCACCCCCATACCATCAGAGATGCTGGCTTTTGAACTGAATGCTGATAACACGCTGGAAGGTCTCCCTCCTCTTTAGCCCGGAGGACACGGTGTCCGTGATTTCCAACAAGAATGTCAAATTTGGACTCGTCTGACCATAGAACACTTTTCCACTTTGAAACAGTCCATTTTAAATGAGCCT
This sequence comes from Ctenopharyngodon idella, assembly GCF_019924925.1. NCBI lineage: Eukaryota > Metazoa > Chordata > Actinopteri > Cypriniformes > Xenocyprididae > Ctenopharyngodon > Ctenopharyngodon idella. The sequence goes on from NC_067232.1 coordinate 22,414,962, forward strand.
TGGCCCACAGGACACGACGGCGCTTCTGGACCATGTTCACATATGGCTTCCTTTTTGCATGATAGAGCTTTAGTTGGCATCTGCAGATGGCACGGCGGATTGTGTTTACCGACAGTGGTTTCTGGAAGTATTCCTGGGCCCATTTAGTAATGTCATTGACACAATCATGCCGATGAGTGATGCAGTGTCGTCTGAGGGCCCGAAGACCACGGGCATCCAATAAAGGTCTTCGGCCTTGTCCCTTACACACAGAGATTTCTCCAGTTTCTCTGAATCTTTTGATGATGTTATGCACTGTAGATGATGAGATTTG